>NC_143390.1:11073053-11373848 GCF_980474605.1 Leiobunum rupestre
CAATGTTTAAGGGGCAAAGACGACTTTAAAGGGGTAATATTCATCCGAGGTAACGTGGTGATGGCGTTATTTGTTAGTAGATGGCGCTCTGATAGCAGCATGACGTCATAATTTTGATTTTCAACGATTGGTTGAAAGTTTTCAGTTTTTAGTGGAGAACGGTTTTATCGAGATTTAAAATACCAAATTCTCTTCCCTGATTGGATAGTTTAAAGTCGTATTATAGTGCCATCTATGGCGGAGAGTGTTAACTACTGTTAAAATTAATTGTTAATTTAAATTACAAAAATTATATATTTTTAATAAGAATTGAAATAACTATAATTTAGTAATTAATTAATAACTTTTTAAAAAAGTTTATTTTTCATAAACTTTATAGTGTCGCCATCTATCTCAAACATTATTAAATAGGAAAGTACCTCGGGTGGATTTCGCCCCTTTCTGCATATTTCACTGTAGGCAATATGTGAATGCGTCTTCCTGTGTTTTTGCTAGTCCTAGGTCAGAGCTATGACCGCCATCTTGAACAAAATTCTTCGGAATACCAATTTACGATACTCGCGTCGTTGCTAAGATCTTGATCGTATAGCGCGCCTCTAGCGAGCGTTTGGCGAAACTTCTTTTTGTAATGGAGATGGGGTTTGAGGCGGAGGAGGCCCAGTCTCCAAGACGGCTTTAAACGAACGAAATTGTCGTTTGAAACGCCTCATAATTTCGCGCTCAAAAGCCATAAAATGGGGGGTTCGAAGGTTGTACTTTCCCTCGTTAGATGGCGTGACCTCTATGCCTTCCCTCTTTTTGTCATTTCCTCCCCAAATGGACCTTCCCAAAACGTTTATTTAGTATCTCTTTAAAGTGTTTTTCGTCGTTCGGTTTATCTTCTGTCTCCCCGGAGACTGGCTTATTGTTTAAAGTTACATTTGAGACGGAAAAGTATTATTATTTTTAGATTATACGCTTCGGCTTGGCTATTTAGTACGACGTTTTAGCATAAGCAATCAAACAGTCCAAAAGTATGACAGCTCTTCGAACGATAATATTTTTATAATAGGCTGATTTGACAAAGTCAACGTAAGCCGTAGTAAAGGACTGACAATTGTGGTTATTAGTCTTTGTAATCATCGCTAGCGGCCTTTTTTACGGAGCAGACAAGTTTTATTTAAAACTTAAAACAGAATCAAAACTGAAAATGGAGCTTACTATGGTATAATAATAACCAGTTTCCGGTTTCGAAATTTCTGATTTCGTAATCACCCTATGACAGAATTATCATTATCCGAAATCATTCAGTGTCATATCAGTTTATTAAGTTACTTACGGGCTTAAAAATAATTAAACACTTTCGGTTATTCTTAAAATAGCTCTTCAATAATATTAAAAATAACTCGCTATTGATATAATAAATATTTATCAAATAATAATTTAAATACCACTCAAATAATCATATAAATACCACTCAAATAATAATATTAATACCACTCAAATAATAATATTAATACCACTCAAATAATCATATAAATACCACTCAAATAATAATATTAATACCACTCAAATAATAATATTAATACCACTCAAATAATAATATTAATACCACTCAAATAATAATATTAATACCACTCAAATAATCATATAAATAACACTCAAATAATAATATTAATACCACTCAAATAATCATATAAATACCACTCAAATAATCATATAAATACCACTCAAATAATAATATTAATACCACTCAAATAATATTAATACCACTCAAATAATATTAAAAATATATCTCTAATAACATTATAAATACCACTCAAAAATATATGAAATAGCTATCTAATAACATTATAAATACCACTCAAATAATATTATAAATACCACTCAAATAATATTATAAATTTAGCTCTCTAATAACATTATAAATACCTCTCAAATATTATTAAAAGTAGCTCTCTAATAACATTATAAATATCTCTCAATTAATATTAAAAATGTGTATCTAATGATATTATAAATATATCGCTAATGATATTTTAAATATATCTCTAATGACATTATGAATATTTTTCTAATCATATTAAAATATATATAATAATAATAATAATAATAATAATCAGCTAGGCTATATCTAATAACATAATAAATATTTATCTAATAGCATTAAAAATTGCTCTCTGTAACATTTTTAAATATCTCTCAAATAACATTAAAAATAGTTCTTTAATAACATTAAAACTATTAATTATTTTTAAGCCTTTCAACCATATTCTGACTCTGCAAAATAGCCCTATAGGCTTCGAGCTTAGGAAATATAGCGCCATCTGCCTAAATATCTGACAACTAAAGAAATAGCAGATAACTTTGGAATCTCAATGCTCTTCGGTTGAAACTTTAGCTGTTGTGTAGAGATAATTTTGAATGAGCAGACAGCTTTCACATATTCAATTTAAAACTCGGTCGGTAGGCGGCGACACTTGTGATCAAAATTTGAACTACGCACGAAGCCTATAGAAAATGAGCATTAAAAGATGAGTCGTTTTTCAAAATTGACGTTGTCCTAGTTAAAGCATAATCTCCAATCTTTATAATGTGAATATCGAAAGAGGTTATTAAGATAATGGTAATTCAACGTGGCGGGTTCTTATCTCAAGAAATTCGTTTAAAATGACCCCGATAAGTTGGTGGCGTTTCCAAAAACGAGAAGGTACTACTTACATTTTCATCTCAATTTTGTGCCCCCTGAGAGAGAAGGGCACCATGTGGACCCGACACTTTAGAAATTTGGGGGTTTTTGGAGTAAGAAATAAAGTTTTCAACCTTCCCCATTCAAACAATTTTTGCGGAAAACAATGAAAGAAAAAAGCACCTCACCCTATCTGAAAACTCTACAATGAATATTTCATGAAAGTCGATTACACCTACTATTAGTTTACGATAGGGTACCTCAGACTGTACCCATTCCTCGCCTTTGAAAGGAAATGTCAAGCGTTTTCGGTTGAACAAACCCCGTATCCTCGCGGGGGTTAATTCATTTTCTAGCAACGCGGTTTCCTTTTCAGAAATTCAGCTTCGCGTCGAGCGCCCACGAATCTCTCTTTCAATGGAGATTTCCAGGGCATGAAAGAGAGTGTTCGCTTTTGCCACCTGAGATTCGATGAAAGAAATATTGTAACGAGCGAATTCGGAGATACGTTTTAAACCTAACTCTTTTAATTTTACTATATGTATATTAAAAGTATTGAGGTTCAATAAACTTCGACTATGTACACGAAAATTCTGACCTTAGCCAATAACTGATTTATGTTAGGAAGGACCTGGGACGCCCAGCCCTATTTCAGGTTCCATCTTGATTTTACGTCTACAGCGCAGTCAGGGCTGCCAGTTGGGCGGTTTTCCAGCCCAATTGGGCTACTTTCGACAGTCATTCACGATAAATTTATCGTTGGGCTATTGGGCGATTTTTTGGGCTAGTCTATCGACTCCTCACTTTGACCTTCGGGATAGAATTTATTTTTAGCAATTGATTTATTCTTCTTTATTATTTCTTTCTGAAAAACTATCGTCTGCAATTATGTTTTTACTCCTATTAGCTAGACGGCTCTCCATGGGGTCTATACATATAATACATTTTTTATAGTGGCATTTTTCTGTGCAGGTGCGTGTTTAGTTTTACCCTTAACTGCCTTCCTTATTGCTTATTTCTACATACAAAGACCCTAATATAGTTATATAGCCTAGGGTGCTGGTAAATAGGGGAGGGGATAAAGAAAGACCCGAATACGGTTTTAGGTCATTTTCATATTTGCGATTGGAACTTAAGAGTCATCATCTCTTCGGTATTCGACTTACCTCGTTTTCATTTTTAGTTTAGGAATTGCATGGGATTAGACTTGTTAGAAAGCATTTTATACGTCGGGTTTGGATTATCAAGACTTGTTATAAAAAATTCGCAATTTATCCCTCCACCAAGTCTATTAAAATTTAATAGTTCCATTTACGAATGATGAATCTGGTATTTTCGTCCATCAATAACAGGGTTGCCCCGAAATTTTTAGATTCGTATTCCCTGACCATTTTAAGAGATTTTTCGTGACTTTTTAAGGCCAAAATTTTTCAGTGAAAAGGTTATTACAATGTTTAAAAATTAGCCAAACTTTCAAGAAAATAAATGATAATCATCAAATTTGTCATAGATCTAGAGTAAAATTACTTTAAAAAATGCCAAGAGAAAATTGAATTCCTTGATTTTTCCTCGATTTTTTATAAATTCTTAAAATTCCCTGACTTTTCTCTGATTTCTCTAACGTGTGGCAAACCTGAATAAACAAAACTCCCTAAAATAGTTACTTCGTAATTGAACGAAGCTCTCACTGTGGATGGAGAGTTACGTTTGGCCAACCACAAAATACACGTTACGCCGACTGTTCATTTGGCCGACTGCACATTTGTCCGACTGAAAAGTAGGACAAATGGACAGTGCATTAGACCGACTGCTCAATTTTCCGACTACTCATTTTGCCGACTTCTCATTTGGCCGACCTCTCATTTGGCCGACTGCTCATTTGGCATTTGGACGATACTAGGTGCGTTTGGCTAGGTACTGTGCTCTAGGTCGCGTTTTAGAAGGCCCAGATTGGTTATGAAGAACGGGGCTGGGGGGCACCGGTCCGCCCCCCCCCCCAGCGCTCGAGAGAAGTGAGTGCGCGGCGCCGTCAGGCGCCAATACTTAGAATACTTTGCTCGTTCTATAAGTCAACCTAACACTAAAGACATATATAATGACAGGCTAGAGTATAAGAGTCGTTGAAATGAGCAATCGGCCAAACGAGCTCATTTGGCCGACTGAAAACTCAACCAAATGAGTTGTTGGCCATATGGGCATTCGGACATATGAGCAGTCGGCCAAATGAAAAGTCGGTCAAATGAGGAGTCGGCCAAATGCACCCCACCCACTGTGGAAACTTGCCAGGAAAGTTACTGTTGGCTGTCCGTCACGCATTGGGGGAAAGGAAAAAGGGAGCTTCGGAAAGCGACTCTAGAGAAAATATTGCTGTCCGTCGGAAGCCAAAGGAGTTGGGGGAAAAGGGGAGCTTGCCCTTGGAATGACGTATGTGGCCGTGTCACGAGTTAAATCATTAGATGGTATAATATTTGACCCGGGTTTAAATATTGCGCGCCTTTTAAAATTAACAATAAGAGTGGATTATCTGATAAAAAACAGAACTTGAAAGGCTTAAGATCCATTGCGGTATTGCCACATAGGGCAAGTTTCAAAAAAGATAAGCATTAGCTGTATATTTTATCTTTACCAAATAAACAGTAATTTTTGGTAAACTAAATTATTTATCTCGCTTTTCTTTCTCTACTTGGGTATAATTAATCTAAGCCTAATTAACCACTGGATTTGTAGCTCGCTCCGCTCAAGTCTTTGTTGAAAATGAATGTTTTATAATATTTTCAATTAAATCTAAATATTCCTTAAATTTTAAACGAAAATTTTAAACTTTTGGCTTTTTCTTAAAATATTTACGTTTTTGGGCGGTAAATTGGGCTACTTCCCAAAATTATTTGGGTTGAATTTTGGGCTAGTTTGAAACTCGTTGTTTTATAGTTGGGCTAGAAATTGGGCGATTTTTTGAACAATTTGGGCGTCATACCAAAAGATTTTCTGGCAGCCCTGAGCGCAGTGTTGTTTCGAGCGATTTCTGGAACGTACTTCCTCCAATCACTGAATGTATTTTCGAAACATTTTTTGGGGAGAAACGTACTCTTGGACTTTCCGCGCAGTACGCCATCTATGAAACAAATTTTCTTTATTTTTTAAATGTCAAAAGATTGAATCCGGCATTGTAACTGCTGCGAGGGTCCGTCACTTCAAGGAATCATGTACAGGCCCTGATTCCTTGATTGCGAATCGCAGGAATCTAGGCGGGAATCATACATTTTTCAGAATCAAAAAATCGTGTTCGAATCATGGAATCATAAAGGAATCAACTTCGAATCCTGGAATCACCTCTAGAATCTGGAATCACCTCTAGAATCAGGAATCATCCCCGAATTGTGGAATCATACCTGGAATCTGGAATCATACCCGGAATCTGGAATCATACCCAAATCAAGAATCATATCGAATCATGCTGGAATCATACACAAATCATGGAATCATACCGAATCATGCTGGAATCATACGTTGAATCTGGAATCATACCGAATCATGCTGGAATCATACCTGGAATCTGGAATCATACTCAAATCATGGAATCATACCGAATCATGCTGGAACCATACCTGGAATCTGAAATCATACCCAAATCATGGAATCATACCTGGAATCTGGAATCATACCTGGAATCTGAAATCATACCGAATCATGCAGGAATCATACCTGGAATCTGGAATCATACCTGGAATCTGGAATCATACCCAAAACATGGAATCATACCGAATCATGCTGGAATCATACCGAATCATGCTGGAATCATACCTGGAATCTGGAATCATACCGAATCATGCTGGAATCATACCTGGAATCTGGAATCATACCCAAATCATGGAATCATACCGAATCATGCTGGAATCATACCCAAATCATGGAATCATACCGAATCATGCTGCAATCATACCTAGAATGTGAAATCATACCCAAATCATGGAATCATACCTGGAATCTGAAATCATACCTGGAATCTGAAATCATACCTGGAATCTGAAATCATACCCAAATCATGGAATCATACCGAATCATGCTGGAATCATACGCAAATCATGGAATCATACCGAATCATGCTGGAATCATACGTTGAATCTGGAATCATACCGAATCATGCTGGAATCATACCTGGAATCTGGAATCATACTCAAATCATGGAATCATACCGAATCATGCTGGAATCATACCTGGAATCTGAAATCATACCCAAATCATGGAATCATACCTAATCATGCTTGAATCATACCTGGAATCTGAAATCATACCCAAATCATGGAATCATACCGAATCATGCTGGAATCATACCTGAAATCTGGAATCATACCCAAATCATGGAATCATACCGAATCATGCTGGAATCATACCTGGAATCTGAAATCATACCCAAATCATGGAATCATACCGAATCATGCTGGAATCATACGTTGAATCTGGAATCATACCGAATCATGCTGGAATCATACCTGGAATCTGGAATCATACTCAAATCATGGAATCATACCGAATCATGCTGGAATCATACCTGGAATCTGAAATCATACCCAAATCATGGAATCATACCGAATCATGCTGGAATCATACCTGGAATCTGAAATCATACCCAAATCATGGAATCATACCGAATCATGCTGGAATCATACCTGAAATCTGGAATCATACCCAAATCATGGAATCATACCGAATCATGCTGGAATCATACCTGGAATCTGAAATCATACCTGGAATCTGAAATCATACCTGGAATCTGAAATCATACCCGGAATCTGAAATCATACCCAAATCATGGAATCATACCGAATCATGCTGGAATCATACCTGGAATCTGAAATCATACCCAAATCATGGAATCATACCGAATCATTCTGGAATCATACCTGAAATCTGGAATCATACCCAAATCATGGAATCATACCCAAATCATGGAATCATACCGAATCATGCTGGAATCATACCTGGAATCTGAAATCATACCTGGAATCTGAAATCATACCTGGAATCTGAAATCATACCCAAATCATGGAATCATACCGAATCATGCTGGAATCATACGCAAATCATGGAATCATACCGAATCATGCTGGAATCATACGTTGAATCTGGAATCATACCGAATCATGCTGGAATCATACGTTGAATCTGGAATCATACCGAATCATGCTGGAATCATACCTGGAATCTGGAATCATACTCAAATCATGGAATCATACCGAATCATGCTGGAATCATACCTGGAATCTGAAATCATACCCAAATCATGGAATCATACCGAATCATGCTTGAATCATACCTGGAATCTGAAATCATACCCAAATCATGGAATCATACCGAATCATGCTGGAATCATACCTGAAATCTGGAATCATACCCAAATCATGGAATCATACCGAATCATGCTGGAATCATACCTGGAATCTGAAATCATACCCAAATCATGGAATCATACCGAATCATGCTGGAATCATACGTTGAATCTGGAATCATACCGAATCATGCTGGAATCATACCTGGAATCTGGAATCATACTCAAATCATGGAATCATACCGAATCATGCTGGAATCATACCTGGAATCTGAAATCATACCCAAATCATGGAATCATACCGAATCATGCTGGAATCATACCTGGAATCTGAAATCATACCCAAATCATGGAATCATACCGAATCATGCTGGAATCATACCTGAAATCTGGAATCATACCCAAATCATGGAATCATACCGAATCATGCTGGAACCATACCTGGAATCTGAAATCATACCCAAATCATGGAATCATACCGAATCATGCTGGAATCATACCTGGAATCTGGAATCATACCCAAATCATGGAATCATACCGAATCAGCGTGGAATCACGGAATCACTTAATCAGTGCGAAATCATAAAATCAGAGTAGAATCTTTGGAACAACAGTCATCAACTCTAAGATTCCTTGATTCCGAATCTTGTACACATTTTCCTTAAGTGACGAACCCCTCGAACTGCTGTCAACAACTACAATGCCCTTGAAAACAGCTTGAATGTCGCTTTCAATAGAGGGAAATACAAGAGGAATCCGGAGAAAGCCAGCTGCTTTGGTGGTGAAATTAGACCACATACTATTTATAAAACTTTCAACGAACTCCAAAAAGTTAAAACGTACTAAATATATGCCAAAAAATAATAAATTTTCCAAACGTACTATATACGATTAAATAAATCCAAAACGTATTTTCGTACAAAATTTTTAAAAAGTACAAATGTACCGCTCGGAACAACACTTCTAGAACTTCTAGAGCGCTATATCTTGAACGGAACACGACAAACTTTCATAAGTAATATTTTTTTTAATTGTTAGAACTATATTTTTATTTTATATATACGTTATACTTAATAAAATTTGAATATCGTATAAAAGGTAAATTTATAATTTAATAATTTATATATGAATTATTTCGTAGTTTTTATTTAAAATGTAATTTTTTTCATTATTAATTAATATTATAAAAATAACTCAGTTTATAAAAAAAATATCGTAGCTGTAAATTTAGAAATTTTTGTAATTATTAGTATTTTCCATTTCCCTCACTAGATAACGACATCTGTCTTTAACCAAAATAGAAATTGGTAGAAGCACATAGAAATTAAAACTGTGCCGGTTTCAAGTTCTTCCTTAAGTGTAAATTGGTTCTTAATTGCCTTAGCTATATAAGTTTATCACCACTTTTTGGCTTAATGACTGCCGTGCTACGTAGATGAGAAGAACCAATTTAGGGCACTGAGAACCTACCAGACGTTCTATCTAAGCCAGAGTGAATCGCGTAATTAAAATTTAAACAGTAACGACATTTGTTGAAGATTTGTTTTAAAACACTTTTTCGTTGACACTATAATTGAGGATCTACCAACTATTTTGTTATTTATGATTAGTTACTTTTCCGAAATTAATTTAATAGACGTTTTATCGAAAGTTAAAAGATAATTCTTTTACGGCCGATACTAGAGAGCGCTATGTGATTAGGAAAATGGAGAGTTTCCGTTTGAGTGAGGCACTTCGGTAGTATGGCCATGGACTAATCAATAGAGGGACGGAAGGCAGAGTAAGAGTTCCCATAGAAAGCCGCGGCCAACACTTGTTAAATGTTTGGCCCCATTTTTACCCCCTTTCACTGTAGTTTTTGCTGAGTCAAAAAGGAAATAATATTGCGGTTTGTCGTCTGCTATATAGCCTGGCTGTTGAAAGGCCCAACCTCTGCTCTAACGGTTTCAAGTAACAGAATTACGGCGGAAATATTACATTTTAATAGTTTGATTGAACATTATTACGTAAAATTCTCCTTTAAAATATGAGTAAACAGTTACGTGTCTACCCCACTTGCAAAAGTGATTCAAGGTATAAATCTGTTTTATTTCTTTTTTTTTCGGGTGAAATAGAGAAAAAAGTTTCGTATGTATATGAAGAAAAATTCATATTTCTAAATATACGACTTAATCTACATTAAATTAAAAAATCAACCTTACACATCGCGCCATGCTTGCTTTTCAACTTCACTAGAATTCCCCTACCCCCTTTCGTTTCATCCCCTTGACTCATTTTGTCGTCAGTTCCGGAAAACGCCACGAGAGCGCACAATTAACAATCGCTGTCCGCGAAAATGTATCTGCCTTCCGTCCCTGTATTGATTAGTCCATGGTATGGCATACAAGGTAAATTCGTGCGTTCACAGTAACCTAAATACGATCTTGGTATTATTTATTCACAGTAACCTAAATACGATCTTGGTATTATTTATTCACAGTAACCTAAATACGATCTTGGTATTATTTATTCACAGTAACCTAAATACGATCTTGGTATTATTTATTCACAGTAACCTAAATACGATCTTGGTATTATTTATTCACAGTAACCTAAATACGATCTTGGTATTATTTATTCACAGTAACCTAAATACGATCTTGGTATTATTTATTCACAGTAACCTAAATACGATCTTGGTATTATTTATTCACAGTAACCTAAATACGATCTTGGTATTATTTATTCACAGTAACCTAAATACGATCTTGGTATTATTTATTCACAGTAACCTAAATACGATCTTGGTATTATTTATTCACAGTAACCTAAATACGATCTTGGTATTATTTATTCACAGTAACCTAAATACGATCTTGGTATTATTTATTCACAGTAACCTAAATACGATCTTGGTATTATTTATTCACAGTAACCTAAATACGATCTTGGTATTATTTATTCACAGTAACCTAAATACGATCTTGGTATTATTTATTCACAGTAACCTAAATACGATCTTGGTATTATTTATTCACAGTAACCTAAATACGATCTTGGTATTATTTATTCACAGTAACCTAAATACGATCTTGGTATTATTTATTCACAGTAACCTAAATACGATCTTGGTATTATTTATTCACAGTAACCTAAATACGATCTTGGTATTATTTATTCACAGTAACCTAAATACGATCTTGGTATTATTTATTCACAGTAACCTAAATACGATCTTGGTATTATTTATTCACAGTAACCTAAATACGATCTTGGTATTATTTATTCACAGTAACCTAAATACGATCTTGGTATTATTTATTCACAGTAACCTAAATACGATCTTGGTATTATTTATTCACAGTAACCTAAATACGATCTTGGTATTATTTATTCACAGTAACCTAAATACGATCTTGGTATTATTTATTCACAGTAACCTAAATACGATCTTGGTATTATTTATTCACAGTAACCTAAATACGATCTTGGTATTATTTATTCACAGTAACCTAAATACGATCTTGGTATTATTTATTCACAGTAACCTAAATACGATCTTGGTATTATTTATTCACAGTAACCTAAATACGATCTTGGTATTATTTATTCACAGTAACCTAAATACGATCTTGGTATTATTTATTCACAGTAACCTAAATACGATCTTGGTATTATTTATTCACAGTAACCTAAATACGATCTTGGTATTATTTATTCACAGTAACCTAAATACGATCTTGGTATTATTTATTCACAGTAACCCAAATACGATCTTGGTATTATTTATTCACAGTAACCTAAATACGATCTTGGTATTATTTATTCACAGTAACCTAAATACGATCTTGGTATTATTTATTTACAGTAACCTAAATACGATTATTATTATTTTTTAAATTTTACCTCTTTGCACAAGAAAACCGATATGTCATCTACCAATTTATTATTATTACGTCGAAGTTAGTCTTTGTTTAGTTTTGGAAAGCTTGGGAATTTCCAATAGGCCTTGGCGAGTGAAAATAATCTGACGAAGCAGAATTAATTTCAGCGTTACCAGGCTGGCACACACCGCCAATCTCACTTGCAGCGTAAAAATGAGTAAACGAGTTTAGTGGTTTGATTTACACACCGATCGTCAGTTTAGTAGTTTTAATTATCACCTGGTAATAATTTTAGTCATTTTAATTATCGTCTGGTAATCATGCAGTTTAGTCATATTAATTATCGAGCCGGTTGTCAGTTTAGTAGTTATATATCAATCCGGTTGTCAGTTTAGAAGTTTTAAATATCAATACCGGTTTTCAGTTTAGTAGTTTTAAATATCAATCCGGTTGTCAGTTTAGTAGTTTTAAATATCAAGCCGGTTGTCAGTTTAATAGATTTAATTATCAAGCTGGTCGTCAAATTAGTAGTATTAAATATCAAGGCGGTCGTCAGTTTAGTAGTTTTAATTATCGCCTGGTTATCATTTTAGTCATATTAATTATCGAGCCAGTTGTCAGTTTAGTAGTTTTAATTATCAAGCCAGTGGTCAGTTTAGTAGTTTTAATTATCAAGCCAGTTGTCAGTTTAGTAGTTTTAAATATCAATCCGGTCGTCAGTTTAGTAGTTTTAATTATCAAGCCGGTCGTCAGATTAGTAGATTTAATTTTCACGCTATAATCAGTTTTGTAGTCTTAATTAACGCCCGCTAGTTAGTTGACTCATTTTAATAATCGCACAGTAGACACTTTAAAAAGAAAATACATTGTATTCAATCAGTAAAACTAAAATTATCACGGTCTTTTTTTTTAAGAAGTTTTATTTCCATAATGAAATATTATTCTTTGGACTTTTGAGGAAAGTGTAGAGATGTAATTGAGAACACCTTCAACGAAAATTGTCTTGACTGTTATCGACCATATTGGCGCGCGAGGCTTAATCAAGAACGGAGCTGGAAAATACGTCGACACTGTTGGATCTAACGAACTATGATAAACTGCATTAGCCTCAAATTTCGAGACACCGGCTCGATACCCTTTTTATGTCGCCGCCAACACTTAACCAACCGAACATCATCCAAGACAAATGGGAACTTCCAAGTACCGTTGTTTAACGTAATTTAATTTATTAAACGATTCGATGGTGTTAGAATTCTAACTCAGAAGACCATAAATTTTGCTTTCTGAGAAACTAGACACTTCTTCTGACCGGAAATAGAATCGTTGATTTTTGACGATTCTGAGCCAAAGAGTCAGAATAGATTCGAGATACCTTGTCCACAGAAATCAAAATGGCGGGGTGTAGTGCTGTAGATATGTATGTGACACAGGAATCCATAACTCTACTTGGAATGCTTATCATGCCGTATCGCGTATGGTAAGATCACTATGACGGCTTTGGCCCCGCCTACGAGAGAAAAAATCCCCTCTCACCTTGTTGTTTGTTAAGTTAACATAGTGACGTCAAAAAAAAACCGTCAGCCACATCGAGACGAAAATATGTCGAAATACACATTCCAAGTAGAGGTATGGATTCCTGTGTGACACAATACGATCGCGAAACAGATAAAATTATATTTAACGTGTAAAACCGAGGGAATACGAAAGAATGGTGAATGGTAAGTAATATTTCGCGATTATTGGCCATTGATTTTTAATGTCTAACATTTATTTTAGTGCCTACTCATTTAAAATTGCGCTCTACAGCCAAGGCCTAACAGAAACAAGTGCTTTTTTGTTTTATTTTTTTTAAATAATTTTATTCGGCCAAGAATTCTTAGTAAAAGAAACGCGTTTCGTTTTGAATCTTATGCTAAGAACTTTTCTGACTCAGAAAAAATATCTAGTTTTCGACAGCAACCTAAAGATGGCGTTGCGATAGCTTTCGGTCGTGAATTATATAATGTGTATAAACTAATTAAGGACCTAAATGGAAGAAAAATAATATAAAAGCAGGGTTGTTTGATTTAAATCAAGTTGATTTAAATCAGCGATTTTAATCAAATTATTTTTTTTTAAATCGTTGATTTAAATCTGTTCCTATAAAAGATTGTTTAAAAGGTATTAAATTTCCATAAATGAGAGATTTACTATAGAATTATTATATTTTAGACCAATTTTGTCATTATATTACACTATTACCTATCACTACCACGATCCCTTCCCCACCTCATTTTTAGTTTTTTTGAAAATAATGGACTCTCCCAGGCTGAGAAATAAGGAATTGTTTTAAACTGGATCTGTGGCCAGTAGAGCCTAGGTAGTTTAATTAAAAAACTGGCCACTTACCATTTTTAACCTTTAAAATCAGGCTTTCATCATTTATGGTCAAATTATATACTCTTGACAATATGTGCTAGGGCATAGGCTAAGTAGGTTAGCTATTATGGGTATTTTAAAATTTTGGAGTGTTAAATAAAGAACTATAAATCTTGAAGGGAAAAACTTTGAATTAATTAAGTGGTCACCAGTGCCACTAACACCCCAGGCATTTAATTTTTAAACTGGCGATTGGCCTGTGATAGTGCCTTATTTCTCACACTGTTTAGTTTTACTTTTCAAGGTTACTCCTGTGATACAAATATACTTATTTCTTGGAATAAATATTTTTTGACATGATAAAACTGTCTACTATTGAATATTATTTATACAAAAATAATAATGATATCAATAAGCTTATATATTGCTTTTAAAAACTGACAAAAACCTAAAAATTAATAAAAAATAGCGTGTTCTCCCGTCAGAGTTCATAGCCGTTTTTGGCGTCATCTATTGGCGATACAAAGTACTACGTTATTGTAGTTGACTAAAATATTTTAAATCTTATAATTATAAATATCTAAATGAATTTAAAATTAATTTATTAATTTTAATTAATGACATTAATTAAAACATTAATTAAAATTAATGACATTAATTTTAATTTTTTATCGTAAGTTAAATAATATATGAGTTTTATATAGACCTATATTACAGATGTCACTACATTTGACATTTGGATGACCCTATACTTAAGCGGGTCAAGTTTAAAAAGAAATTTAGAGTTATATTATTTTTCTTATGGTAGCACCATAGATATATGAAATAGTATAGAGCCACAATTCTACGAGGAACTGATACGGAAGTGACAGCTAGCAGACAGCGCTTATTTTCTGTATGCGCTTCGTTATAGCGCCTTTTTCCAGCAAAAGTAAAATACACGTGACTTCAACTCCACGTTACTCTAGGGCTATCAACGTTATTATGCCTAATCTACCGCGGGTTTTTTTTCAAATACTAATTTTGAACACCGATAGATGGCACTCTAACGTAGCGCATCCAGAAAATATTTTCCAAATATTAATTTTGGTCATCAATATATAGCACAATTACGTAGCGCATTCAATAAATATTCTCCAAATATTAATTTTGGTCACCGATAGATGGCACTATTACGTAGCGCAATTAGAAAATATTTTCCAAATTCTAACTTTGGTCACCGATAGATGGCGCTATTTCGTAGCGCACCCAGAAAATATTTTCAAAATATTAATTTTGGTCACCGATAGATAGCACTATTACGTAGCGCATCCAGAAAATATTTTCCAAATATTAATTTTGGACATCGACAGATGGCACTATTACTTAGCGCATCCAGAATTCTTTTTCCAAATATTAATTTTGGTCACCGTTAGATGGCACTCTAACGTAGCGCATCCAGAAAATATTTTTCAAATATTAATTTTGGTCACCGATAGATGGCACAATTACGTAGCGCATCCAGAAAATATTTTTCAAATATTAATTTTGGTCACCGATAGATGGCACAATTACGTAGCGCATTCAATAAATATTCTCCGAATATTAATTTTGGTCACCGATAGATGGCACTATTACGTAGCGCAATTAGAAAATATTTTCCAAATTCTAACTTTATTCACCGATAGATGGCGCTATTACGTAGCGCACCCAGGAAATATTTTCCAAATATTAATTTTGGTCACCGATAGGTAGCACTATTACGTAGCGCATCCAGAAAATATTTTCCAAATATTAATTTGGTCACCGATAGATGGCACTATTACGTAGGGCATCCAGAAAATATTTTCCAAATATTAATTTGGTCACCGATAGATGGCACTATTACGTAGCGCATCCAGAAAATATTTTCAAAATATTAATTTTGGTCACCGATAGATGGCACTATTAGGTAGCGCAATTAGAAAATATTTTCCAAATTCTAACTTTGGTCACTGATAGATGGCACCCTTACGTAGCGCATCCAGAAAATATTTTCCAAATAGTAATTTTCGCACCGATAGATGGCACTGTTACGTAGCGCATCCAGAAAATATGGGTCTTCTGCTAGCTGTCTCTACCATAGATATAGGAAACGTATATAAAGGTCTAGATAAAATATTTCAAAGGGAGTGAATACGGAGGTGACAGCTAGCAGAAACGCGTAATTTCTGCAGGCTATCCTTATAAGGCGCTATCTATCGGTAAGAAAGCTCGTGCTATCGTCGCGAGAACCATTGTCTCCTGCTTAAAAATTATACTAAAAGTCACCAACAGATGGTGTCTAAAGACTACGGCCTGCGGAAAGGTCAAGCACTTAGTACTAAAATGCTAAGAGAGCTCGCGCTCTTGGTCACGTGCCTTCCTCGGTGTCTGCTAGGTGTCAATTCCGTAGTTTATGTTAGGCTTAGACGCCCCGAAATTTATCTAGACTTTTATATACATTTCTTATATATATGGTCTCTACCGTGTTCTTCCCACCGGCCCGAATGCAGCGTAAGGTATCTATGCTATTTTATATATCTATGGGTAGCACCCTATACGTCTTGTGATTTCCCGAAGACTGGCAAACATGGCTTTTTTTAGTATTTCGATCACGTCTTAATATCTAAAGGGTCTATCGAAAATTGGCTCTCCGGAAATCCTAAGTTGAGTATTGTAGTTCAAAAACCCAAAAAAAAACCCCATTAAATCTGCTTACACACCTTCAGAAAAGTGATATACTCTTGAACAGAAAACGATATTGGCACAGAATTTCACTTGAAAACATTTTGTCCCGCTGTGATGGGCATAGTTCACTCATTTTAGAACTGCTCGGAGCGTTTCGACTGAAAATGAGCGGGAACTTTGTATTCATCGAGAGGAATATTAAGAAATCGAAATATTATTTTGGTACTTTATTTTGTGGCTGAAACCGGTATTATGATAAATTTAGTTTTCAATTTTTACACTTTAATTAGATTTATATGTTCGGTGAGCGTATTTGGTGAGACGAGCGCATTCCATTATTTTTAATGAGCCGCGTGCTAGAGAGAACAGGAACATTATAGTTAGTGTAAGGAGCTGTTGGCTCGCGTGGCTTGCAGGGCTTGCCACCACCCTCCTACGAATTGTAACCCGGCCACCTGAATTATTGGCTTTAAAAGTCGCTAGATGACTTGGGCCTAAGGTGGTGCCTTGGGTATTAGCCTAGTTGATTATTATTATTGTTTAGAAAACTGAGTGAGAGAACAGATGAGCACATTTATTAAAACGAGCTGCTTCTGGGTTGAGAAGTGGTTTGGCGAAAATGCCCATCTCTGTTATCCAGTCGTGTAAGAATTGTATATCTAGAGAACGAAGGCTCTACTTGAAAGGTAAAATCAATGTAGAGGCGTAGACTTGAACTCCATCAATTTCTTGGCTTCGTTGCTAGGCGATTTCAACTCTTTGGACCAAAGTATCCGGCGGAGCAAGAGGTAACAAATGATTTTGTGACGTCTGCGGCAAATCCAATTGCGAGCGCCTATTTCGTTTGGCGTGGGCGTCCGGATCTGGGAAAATCCCTAGAAAATTGATAGTCTATCTTATTTGTTAGCAATGTCTTTATATTACCTAGCGACGTTAGCCGGCCGCTAGATACAAATGCTAGTTCCTTTCTGCCTTACTAGTGCCAGGTTTCCGGAAATATGTCTAGTGAAATTTTCGCCGCGATTAAATGGAAGAAGTTAGTTTCGCGTCAAAAGTCCTGCATTTTCTTGCGCACAATTTTCATTGGTTATAGACCATGGACTAATTAACACAGGGACACTCTGTTCCCATGGTATACCCAAGAATGTATTTATTTATACTCAGGGAGAATGAATATGTCGAGACTATCGACGGACACGTTGAGCCCCTAACCCCGTCACGCTAAGGGGGGGGGGGGAAAGGAGGCGGTCTTATTTTTTGCGTCCTCGTTGCAGCGTTAATCGCGTCGAAAACCGTAATTTTTAAGAACCAATGAGATTGCAGTATTATTTGATTTTATTAAAGCGGAGGAGCATACCGGGGGGCACAACGGGTGGAATTAGAGAAACGCTAAAAATAATCTCAACATATTCATTCTCCCAGAGTATAAATAAATACATTCTTGTTATACCTATGGGGAGCTCCAAAGACCGTTTTTAAATCCCCCCCGACAGAATTTTACTCGGGTCAAAACGTCACAAGAAGGAAACGGCTACCGCCATCTAGTAGATTTCAATATCACTTCTGAATTTTGAAAAATTTAGCTGGGAGGATTCAAGTAAACCGAGTTTTCATAGTCCGAGAATATAGCAGACGGTTCTGTCTCAGTTTTTACAACGGTCTTTTTTTGCCGCGACAAAACAATACGTTTTAAGAATTTTTAACATTAGATTATATTTTTATTGGGAAAAATGAAAAAACTCTGTTTAAGTAAATCGTGTATGATTTCAAGATACAGCAGTAAACAGCATATAAGTTGATTTTTTTATACCACTCCCTAAACCAAAATTCTGAAATTGATAGCGATACAAAGGCTGTTTATTAAGCCTTGGTAAACACTTACCAGAAACAAAATCGACATCCAATTCTTTTTCTCCCTTTTTTAAGTTGAGAAATGTTATATTTAATTAATTTATATTGTTTCATAAGTTAATGAAGAAAAATTCATTTTCTATTTACTTCAAATTAAGAAGGACAATACTTGCTAATTTAAATCCGAAAAACAAAACTTTGCGCGCTACAACATGTTAGCCACATTGACTAGCTTTGTGTTCTCATTATGATCATTCAGATTATCCGGATTTACGTTCATGTATTATCAGATCGGTTGATATGGGTCAAAATGTAAAGCGGATACCTTAAACTCTAAACTAATCTGAATTCATTGTAAACGGATAAATCAGGGGGGGCAAGGGGGGCAATGCCCCTCCCTAGAATTTTGCTGGGAGGGGCAACTAATGTTATTGCCCCCTCCAACTTTTTGGTCAGTAGAAATCTTCACAAGTCTCAAATTCTCATTTTAAAAGCATAAAAAACTTATAGAACCTCAACTGTGTTTAAATTTCAGTCTTTTTCCGCCAATTTACATAGTAGTAAAAGGTACACATGCATTCGGAGAAGCTACACTCGATTAAAAATTCAAAACAATTCTCCAGACCCCTTTTGGTTTCTCTTTGCCCCCTCCAACATCTAAAACGTTCCTACGCCCCTGGGATAAATAGAAAGTGAGCAGATTTCAAATGCTTCACAGTTATCGATTACATTTATCATTCCTTTCGAAATTTTATTAACTGTTTATTTTGATTTGCTTCCATAAGATTATATATTTACTAAACCGTAAGCCAATCATAAGGTCTAGACCAAATTTTTGACGATCACATACCCGTTATTAAGAGGTAGGTATTCAAAATCTGCACCTCCTAGTGGCTACGTCCTCAACTATGCATTTCTGAAATAAATTTCGCGAAATGCATTATGAATGCGCAAAAGCCGTGCGCGAACCCCAGCCCTTAGCACCGTAACCAAGGCTTATTCGCAAATTTAGCGCTTTAAAACTTAAAATTAACACTAATCTTTGCCAAATGATTCATCAGGACCTAAAACGGGTTATTAGAAGGTATTTTTTTTCCAAATGTGAGATTTAGACGCGTTTGGTGTGGCATTTGTCAACCCGAGCGTGGCTTATCTCCAGGACAACGCCGTTATAACATGGGCCCCTATGGTAGACCTTTTCTTAAAACTCAGAATATTGTTTTACTAAATGAATTTAGAGATATTAGTTATATCATAAGTAACATAATAACAATAAGTATGACAATTATAACTGATTTTCATAGTTATTTCGTAATCAAGATTTTTTCTCAGCACAGAGCCCTCTAGTGTCTAAAATACGCGAGACTTCCGCTAAGCCGAAATATCTGGTTTCCGATAGATAGGCGGAATATTAGGCTTAAATATTAAAAAAGTTTTTCTCGGCGCCACTAGCTCATGTTTTTTTTATCACTCATGATTCGCACGCGCGCTTCAAAACAAAGCCAAAGCCCCTCGTGACTCCAGAATGTGCTCATCCAAAACGGTAAGTTGCGAGTCCAAGTCACAGCTTGAAGAGAGTATCAGTGCCGAAAAAAGGTTCGGTTAGAAAATTAGCATTAAAGCAATAGGAAGTGTCATACTTATAGGTATTATGTTACTTATGGTTATATCAGTTTAGATCGATTGCTTGGTGTAATGAATTGGGGTTCAGATTTCTGTGTGGGGATATAAAAAAATCAATCTGATCTGACCAACTGCTTATCTTCAGAAATCTGAGAATTACAACCGGAATAACCTGAATACTTAGCAAGATAAGTATACTAGCTGCTGACGTTAATCATTTGATTATACCTTTAAAATACGTTTTGATTTAAATATTGTGTGAGGTGAAATGCATTAAATTTTTAAAGGTATTACTAAATGTAACATAATTACTCATAAGTGTGCCAGAAAGAACTTTTTCTCAATGAGACCTTGTTGCAAGGATATGACGTAATTGACGTCACTTCCCAGTTGATGGCGGTTTTATCGTCATCAAAACTAGTTCTGGCGGGGAGGGAAGGAAGTTAAAACCAGTTTTACGCGACGTTAGTCGGTATTTTTTTGGTGGCTGTAAAACCAGGTGTCATTTAAATATTTAATACAGAGGTGTTAAACAGAGGCACACTTATGAGTAATTATGTTACATATGGTATTACTATTTAAATATGGTTAATAAGTAAGATATTATAATAGTAATCAGCTAGGCTAACACCCAAGGCACTACCAAATCATATATCGTCTTCTAATCAGGTTTGTCTGATTTTGATTTAAATCAGTGATTTAAATCGTGATTAAATTCAAGCTATTTTTCAAAAAATCATTGATTTATATGTATGTATGAAAATATTTGAAATTCAGAGAAAATTAAATTAAATTTTATTATTAATGAATAATTAATTTTAATAAAAATTAATTTTAAATATAATTTACGTTATCACTACACTTTATTTATATATCAATATGTCAAGAAAACAGCCATAAAACCTTTAAAAATCAATAAAATCAATAAATATCCGATTAAAATCAAATAAATAGAATTTTTTATTTTTTTTTAAATCAAAAAAATTAACAGCCCTGCTTATAATGCCATTAAATCAGGTGGCCGGGTTACACTGCGCAGGAGAGTGGTGGCGAGCCCTTCATGCCACGTGAGTCAAACTATTACCGTTAGCCTCAACAAGTGTTTATTGGGGTTCCAGTAAATTTGTTCCCATTGAAAACTGTCTCAAAACCTGCGAATTTACCTCATTTCATCCGTGTATAGTTGGATATAATTCTGTAATTATTTATATTCACGGTAAATCTACACTTGGATTTTATAGGCAATTTATGTGTGGACAGAAGTTACGTGAAAATTATGTTTCGAATTTCAAAGGATGCGTATGACGCTTTTCAATGACGCCTGAATATTCGCCAGAGAAAATGCTGTGTTGACTTTGAATGTCTCTTTCTGAGTAAATATTATCCATTGATAGTCCTATCTAATAAAACGTAAACCAACTGCTCGGTTAGTTTTAGCATTCTAAGCCTAGACTATTTGCATTTTGGGAGCGGTGAAAGGAATTTACCTATTGATACGTTTTCGGTTTTTGTAAAAACGCGAATGAAATGAAAAATAATTTTCCTTCAAGCATATTATTATCAGCTTTGGTAAAAAGAGTTAGTTCACTGGTTTATAAGGTCAGTATATCAGTTGCTTTGACTAGTTTATTTATTAGAAAAACTGGGATAAATGTTTCCCAGAAAACCAGAATATTAATGGCTTTAACTAGATTACTGGAAAATTTGGAGCGCTGGTCATCAAAAACCTGTTTATTAATTGTTGCAGCTAGTTTATTCAATCTAAAACTGGGATTACATTTTCCGAGAACACCAGTTTATTAATTGCTTTAATCAGTTTACTGGAAAATTTGGAGCACTGGTCCTCAAAAAGCATGTTTATTAATTGTTTCAGCTAGTTTAATCAATCGAATATTGGGGTTACTTTTTCCCCGACAACCAGAATATTAATTGCTTAAATCAGATTACTGTAAAATTTGGAGCACTGGTCCTCAAAAAGGCTGTTTATTAATGGCTTCAGCTAGTTTATTCAATCGAAAACTAGGGAAACGGGTCCACAAAAAAGAAGTTTATGAAATGCTTGAACCAGTTTATGCATTCGAAACAGTGGCGGCTTAAGAAGGCTGGGTCCCCGGGGCGGCGGCAATGTTTTGTGACACCCCTCACGACCGTGCAGAAGTTTTCACGGGTCCGTCTTCTTCAAATTTAATCGTTCTGATTTGCACCCCCCCCCCCTCGAGCTTCTCCGATGGCACCCCTGGCTACTCTGGTACCCGGGGCGGACCGCCCCCTCACCCCCCTCACCCCCCCTTACGCCGCCACTGATTCGAAAACAGGGGTTCAACGGTTTAAAATAAACAGTTACAATACTTTATTATCAGCATTGACCAGTTCATTTTTTCAAATATTAGCGGGATATAACTTGTTTATTAATTGCTTAAACCAGTTTGGAAACGATGTGTTGTGACCAGTGGGTACCCAAAGACCAGTTTTGATCAAAATAGACCTTAGGGGTTATTGGTCCCAAGGACCAATTGAAATATAAAAAAAAACCCTTATTTCCAAGCTTGATTATCCCTGAATGGATCGGCAATGGATGGTCGTTATTTACTCGCACGCGTACCAAGAAAAATGAGTCAGTTAAGAAGCCAGAGAAATTGTATCCCGCGCTGGAGATGGCGTCAATACACCTTTGGATATGTCAGTTACCAGTAAAAGACGACGAGATTGCGTCGGCAGAATCAGGCACGCTGGCAGAAATGAAAGGAACATAAAAATCATTAGGAACCCGGCCTTCGAACGTATAGAAGCTTTTGGAGCTTTCTTACACCAAGTATGTATTCGATCTAACCGAGAATGTGTAGCTACAACTATAGCCCCTTTCTCGCGATAGCTGAACACTTATTCTCCGATCATCCTAATAAATCCTTTCTGATATCGAAGGGTGTAATAAGAGACGACGCGTTAAGAACAAAAATAGAAAAGGTTCCTCGAGTGAACAATGGTGTTATATCACTCTTTCCGCTCGATGGCTACGAATATGGTTCTCGGACCGAGACCATAATCACATTTCCTGGATACCTTTTGTACGTAGAGGCGTTGCGGGGATAGGAGCGTATTGGGATGAGCCCTCGACGCACCTAGAAACTATTTGGAGATCCTCTATTGAATGAAAATGACATTACAGGACGATAACGCTTCTGAGATGACGGATTGTTATCGGAATTTGAAATATATTATATACCTCTTATTATCGGAATTTATATACTTCTGTTATCAGTTAGCGATTTAGTTTTGGATATAAATCGAGTCTAATTTCTTGATTTTTGATATTGGGAAGAAATCAAGTTTCCTTAAGTGGTGGCAAAAGTAAATATGGGGAGAAAGTCTATCAATGCCTTCAGATTTTACCTTCCACCATGCTTGACACCCTTTTTGAAGAGCTAGTGATCACGTGATATTTCTAACCAATAAGGATAGCGCATTACGCGCGAAGTAGTGCATTTGTGGTATTCCGGTCCGCGCTCAAGATGAAAATTTTGAATTTTATTCCCTGGCAACCATGTCACCGCCTCGCGATTTAAAATAGTCTCTCTGACAAATGCTGACCATTATTTCCTTCGAAAACGGTTGATTTTAATTAATAATTACTATATCAATTGTAAAATAAACAAAAAAAGCTCGTAGCTATAGCTATTATTTCAGTTAAACTTGAAAATTGTTAGGCCTTAACATCGTAGATTGACCAATTAGTCCCGATCTCTGCTCTTAGATGGCGCCACGCTCTCCACGATTTAAGCGAGTGTTATTCTAGTTACGGTTTATTTCTTTTCAAAAGTCATGTTATTATTTTTAAAATGTCGCATTTTAGTTTCTATGATATATTTACTTTATTTAGGAAGTAAATTAACCAAATTATCGAAAGCAAAAGTTTAATATTCACGTATTTTATAGAGTACTATTTTTCATCGTGGCGGAGTACAACCGATACCTTTGTGTCCCTGTATAGAGGCGAGTTGGAAGTCATTTCCGAAGCCCAAAAATTTTACCCCTCAAATAAGACGTCGTGCGGTTGGACCCAAGTGCCAGACTTTCTCCCCCTATTTATTTTTGGTGGTGGGCATTTTGCTGATAAGCCGCTCGACGCACGCACTGCTCCGGCTCACTAGCTCGATATCCGCTCACGCTCTTGCTCATTCGATAGCTGGAGTTATCAGTACGCTCTTTTCAAGCTTATATTGGTGCTGCTCTCATATTGTGCTCGTTTGAGACTATATTGGAAATCTCTGGAAATCCTCACAAATACAGGTGATATTGCGAAATATTGGAAATATTCGAGTAATGCTTGGAATATTCGAAAAATATTCCAGAAATGTTTTAAATATTCGAGAAATGTTTGAAATATTCGAGAAATGATGGAAATATTCGAGAAATGATGGAAATATTCGATAAATTTTGGTAATATTCGATAAATGATGGAAATATTCTAAAAATATTCCTGAAATCTTCAAAATATTCCAGAAATGTTGAAAGTATTCGATAAATGTTAGAAATATTTGATAAATGTTAGAAATATTCGAGAAATGTTAGAAATATTCGATAAATGTTAGAAATATTGGATTAATGTTAGAAATATTCGAGAAATGCTGAAAGCATTCAATAAATGCTGAAAGTATTCGATAAATGTTAGAAATATTGGAGAAATGCTGTAAATTTTCGATAAATGCTAGAACTATTAAAGAAATGTTGCAATATTTGAGAAATGTTCGAAATAATCGAGAAATATAGGGAATATTGAAAAATATCAGAAATATGGGAAAATAACGTAAATAAATGAGATGTATTTTAAATATTCGAGATATATTTCAAATATTCGAGAAATATTTTAAATATTCGAGAAATATTTTAAATATTCGAGAAATATTTTAAATATTCGAGAAATATTTTAAATATTCGAGAAATATTTTAAATATTCGAGAAATATTTTAAATATTCGAGAAATATTTTAAATATTCGAGAAATATTTTAAATATTCGAGAAATATTTTAAATATTTGAGATATATCTTAAATATTTGAGAAATATTTTAATTATTCGAGAATGATCGGAAATATTCGTGAATTATTGGAAATGTTTTAAATATTAGAAAAGGGAAAGCTAGTACTGCAATATTTGTTAACCGCCTCCCTCCTTTAAGGCAGCGATATAGAAACGAATCAGTCTTGTCTTCCATCAGACATGGTCTTCCTATAGTGCTTGTAGCAGTCAGATAACCCCTTTCTAGGGACTCTGCCTTATGTTATCGAATTGCAGCTAAAATCCTGGAATTCTTCGATTTTCAATCTTTGATCTCCGTAATCTACTCCTCGCTCGGTCAGTGTGAGGTCAGTGGATCGCTCTCCCGACAATCCCGAATTTTAAATTGTTTATATACCTCTATCTTTATTTCTTCGTCTTGGAACACACGGTACCCCTTCTTGTTCATTGCAAAAATGTTCTTCGTTATTTGAGCAGGGTTATTCAACATTAGCAGGATTACGACGGTATACCAGAGATTGAATCGCGTAACAATGAGGCAGTCTTTCTCCCACCCCCCTGGGTGAAGAAGGGGATTTTTATATAGATTTGTTAACAGCGCCCTCTATTAAAGATAAATAAAAGCTCGATAAATAATTAAGATTAATTGATTAATTATGAAAATTATTTAATAAAATGTATCTACATTTATAACATAATTTATAACCTAAATATTTATTTAAAATTAAGTATATATTTACTCAGTGTTTTAACCTAGAGGGCGCTCCCACGCAAAAACGATAAAAGAGGGGGAGTTTGTGGAAAGAAAGCCTGACTTATACGCACCATTCGAATGCTTCTGTAATCTAACCTGCTAAAGTTGAATAACCCTGACCTGACTTTAAAAACATTATAGCTTTAAAAAATCAAAATTTTATAAATTCAACTTTGAAGATTTATAACAAATAAAAAATTTGAAATCATAAAATGAAATTCAAGTTATTTAGTAAAAGGTTCGTGTATTATATTTTACACTTTAAAATTTTCAATAGTTATCAAATGATCTACTTTTCTAAAATAATTGAAAGCTACGATGTTTTCAAACCAAAATATCTTCTTAAAAAAAGGATTTAGCTATATTCTAATCTCATAATATCACGGAAAAAGGTTTTTGGTGAAATTGAGGATATCACTTCAATTAACGATTATTTTAGAAAATTATTCCAAATAAATTAAGCTTAGCTTTTGCGAATAACGGGAAACTTTATCACTGACCTTCTAAGTTAATTTTTCTTCTAGAGACATTGCCAATTTTTTTTGGCGATTCAGTTTGCTATCGATGAGCATAACCTTTTTTTAAATATCGATCGATTGTCGTAAGCTTCTTTGGTGAAAAGCTACCATATGGTTACCATATTTCTATATACTATTTTTTGATTTACCGAATTTGCTAACTATTATTAGCATTTCGAATTTGGCATTGATTTTGCAATCCATAAGTAGGTTTTCTTTGAATAATACCAAAAATAACCTAATTGCCAAAAGTGTGACAATCCCTGTACTTTCGTATGCTAAAGGTTTAATGAATGCTCGACTCGAGATCGACCACATAAAAGACTATTTCGCTACCTTAGAGCAAGATTCAAGCAAGTCTGAAAACCCCTATTTGAGAAAAACCAGTTTCAAGTTCGAAATCTAGCATAATAACCATGATAATCTAATAATGAAAATTTATAAAAATAGAGTGAAAATATATATTGAAAATTTTGTACTGAGTCACCTTAATTTAAAAACACTCAAGGATTCTTATTTTGAATTTCTTTCAATAGTCACGTATCTCGACTTACTTGACTTTTGCTCTCAGGTAGCGTTTTATTGTCGCCTTTCTGGATCTTTTTAAGTATATGGTATTATATCGTAGGTAGATGGCGATAGCATCTCCACAGAACGACGAACAATAAAAAAATACACTAACTTTGACCAGTGCTACTTAGTTCCTCCGTTCCTCACTACGAGGCGTTATTTGTTGGTTTTAACTTCCTTTCCCTTCTCCCCTCCCAACTTGTATTTCGCTCGTAACATTCATTAGAAATAGGTTCGATTGACACACTTTTGGTGTTTTATCATAGTTTTAAAAATCTACAGGTGGTACCTTTTTTGAATCATTGCAGCCACTGTACCAACGAATGTGGCACCGTGCTGCGAAAGCCTCTAGAGATATGCGTGTGGCTTAAAGTACGTGATGTGTATTTGGCAAAATCATTGGCTGGCCGCCGTCGCGAGCGAAGATTTTGACTGTAAACCACGCCCCATTCTATTGGGTTACGCTGGATATCCTCAAACAATATTAAAAACCATTTATTGGAAAAAATTATATTTTTATGGCCCTCGTGCAGGCAGGGTGTGACTTTTGAATGACCTTCAATTATGTCTTCAAGGTCAATCATTCTATCTCGAGATTTGGTTCCAGTTAGAAAGTGGTTCCCAATCACCTTCTACCTCTAACTAGCTATAACACACCCTATTTTCCAGTTTACGGACTGAATTAAAGCAATTGCCGGCTAGACGTGAAGTAGCTCTTTATTCAATAGATGACGCTAGCGTCGAAATCAAAAAGGCGGTACTTATAGGTACTCCTCTCGTTGATTGGATCGTTTGTAAATTGGTCAATAACATAAATTCCAGCAATTATAAACAATATTTTTACATAGGATTGATAATTTAGGCTAAAGTCCGTTAAATAGAGTATAAGTTGTCTTTAGAATCGCTCGCTGATGACGTTATCATTTGGCTATTTTTAATCTTAGCTTCCTTTGCTATAAATAGATGGCACCACGCTCTCCACTAAAGTGGCGTTATTCGAAGAATCAGCTAGATTCATGGCCATCTCTAATAACAGGGGCCTTTTCATAATACAGGTGGCAATGATAGAGCCGACACTTGCCTTAACCGTTGCCTACGTTTTTATCAAGGTCCGTGCGGCCTATTTTTTCGCGATTATTTTTACGACATTTTAGTTCGCAAGGTTTCACCGCTTGGCGCGCTCCGAATCACTTCATTCTCGGCCTTGATAGTTAAAAAAGTTCTATTTCGCGGGCGATTTTGCAAGGTATTGAACCACGTTTTGCAATGTGCGGAACGTTGGTAATGTTTTCCTTCGAAAGCTTTGATGCTAGCAATCGTAAAGAAAGGTAATTTGATTTTGATTTCGTTTTTTAATATGTTAATTTATCTATTTATTATTTTATTCTTTAACGTTCTAACCTTATGGTTTTATCTAAACTAGAAATTAAGGCATATATAGTTATTATTTTAAAGCTTAAATATTGTACTAAAATATTACAACAAAGGCTTAATGTTAACTAATTTCAATATTTGTCTATTGCATAGGGTATAACCAAACATGGTTGTATGTATTGTTCCAAATTGCAAGGCATGTGAAAATTCAAGCTATGGTAAGAAATGGAAGAAAACCTGTAAATAACGTAGGCAACGCTTTAACTCGTTCATTTTGACTTCTGTGGCATTTTTCTCGTGTCTAAAAAGATAGCGAATTCCTTTTACTACTCTCGAGATCCGAGAGCGTTCTGAGTGCTGTTAAGGTAATTCGCCAAAGCCTTGTCATAGTCTCTCTGTGCCAGCGAGAATGGGCAGCGAAATCCATGAGCACTCGAGAATGGCTTTCCATTCCGCGTTCGTGCGTGCGTGAAGAGTGTCGCTGGCGGGGATTGAGCGTCGTCTCCCTTTAAGAGATTCGCGCTTTGTCTGTTTAAGTAGCGCGCCACCGGGAGGCGCCACGCGTCATTTACGCTTAATCATGACCTCTCAATGCAGTCGACCAACATTTACCGACAACATTTTTTGACTGTCCATTAACAATAGGGCTCTTTCAGGAAGGGTTGTTTATTTTTAGGGGGTTTTTATTTAAAAAAATTGGTTTTAAATCGGATTTTGAAAAAAATATCGAATTATTTTGGTTTTAATTGATTTTATTTTAAATAATTTTTATATTAAATGATTTTATTTTAAATAATTTTTATATTAAATGATTTTATTTTAAAATGTTTCTATATTAATTGATTTTAATTTTATTATTTTTATATTAATTGATTTTAATTTTATTATTTTTATATTAATTGATTTTAATTTTATTATTTTATATTAATTGATTTTAATTTTATTATTTTTATATTAATTGATTTAATTTTTATTATTTTCCTATATTAATTGATTTTAATTTTATTATTTTTATATTAATTGATTTAATTTTTATTATTTTTCTATATTAATTGATATTTTTTTAATTTTTCTATTTTAATTGATATTATTTTATATTTTTTTTATTTTTATGGATTTTCAATTTTAATTCGTTTTTATTTTAATCGATAAAGTAAAATAATAGTTAATTGTTTCATTTTTATTGATTTTATGTTTTATTGATTTTTGAAATTGAAAAATTGATTAATAATTTGTGTGCATGGGTAATTTTAAACATTTAAATTACTCTTATTTAAGCTGGATAATTACTTTTAATTTAGTTTGTTGTGAATTGCCATTAGTATAGGAACTACTTTTATACATTTTCTTAAATACATTGAAGTAAATTAAATGATGTAAATCAAAGAAGTGGATTTAAATAGCGTTTAGCGTGTAAGTATCTTGTTTCGAAAAACTGCTGTAGATGGCGCCAGGGTAAATACCGAAAAGGCGTAAATTTGTATTTTTTTCATTTTTCAGGTTGCCTTATGCAGTGCTGTCAGAGTAAGGAAAAACTTTCCCCGTGAACTTGCCTTAACGAGATTTACAATTTTCAATATTAAGGACCGCATATTCTGAAAAAAAAAATTAAAAATCCAAACGACATTAAAGAATTATCTGGAAAATTTTAAAAATTGTTGGTTTGCGAGTGCCTTGGAAATATCTCAGTTGTTTCAAGATATTTCGATCGGGAACTTCGGTAACATCTCAGGAGTCTCGGTAATCTTTTGGGAGTCTCGGTAACCACATTGGAATCTAGGTAATCTCTCAGGAATTTCGATAATCTAACCGGAGTGTGGGTATATATCTTAAATTTTGGTAACCTCTTTGGTATCTAAGTAATCTCTCAGGAATATCGATAATCCTTTGGGAATCTCGGAAATATTTTAGGAGTCGATTACTCCACGCGAATTTCGATTCTCGGTAATCTTTCAGGATTCTCGGTAATCTTTCAGGAATTGCGGTAATCTCTCGATATTATCGATAATCTCTCGGGATTCTCGGTAATCTTTCAGGAATTGCGGTAATCTCTCGATATTATCGATAATCTCTCGGGATTCTCGGTAATCTTTCAGGAATTGCGGTAATCTCTCGATATTATCGATAATCTTTCAGGATTCTCGGTAATCTTTCAGGAATTGCGGTAATCTCTCGATATTATCGATAATCTCTCGGGATTCTCGGTAATCTTTCAGGAATTGCGGTAATCTCTCGATATTATCGATAATCTCTCGGGATTCTCGGTAATCTTTCAGGAATTGCGGTAATCTCTCGATATTATCGATAATCTCTCGGGATTCTCGGTAATCTTTCAGGAATTGCGGTAATCTCTCGATATTATCGATAATCTCTCGGGATTCTCGGTAATCTTTCAGGAATTGCGGTAATCTCTCGATATTATCGATAATCTCTCGGGATTCTCGGTAATCTTTCAGGAATTGCGGTAATCTCTCGATATTATCGATAATCTCTCGGGATTCTCGGTAATCTTTCAGGAATTGCGGTAATCTCTCGATATTATCGATAATCTCTCGGGATTCTCGGTAATCTTTCAGGAATTGCGGTAATCTCTCGATATTATCGATAATCTCTCGGGATTCTCGGTAATCTTTCAGGAATTGCGGTAATCTCTCGATATTATCGATAATCTCTCGGGATTCTCGGTAATCTTTCAGGAATTGCGGTAATCTCTCGATATTATCGATAATCTCTCGGGATTCTCGGTAATCTTTCAGGAATTGCGGTAATCTCTCGATATTATCGATAATCTCTCGGGATTCTCGGTAATCTTTCAGGAATTGCGGTAATCTCTCGATATTATCGATAATCTCTCGGGATTCTCGGTAATCTTTCAGGAATTGCGGTAATCTCTCGATATTATCGATAATCTCTCGGGATTCTCGGTAATCTTTCAGGAATTGCGGTAATCTCTCGATATTATCGATAATCTCTCGGGATTCTCGGTAATCTTTCAGGAATTGCGGTAATCTCTCGATATTATCGATAATCTCTCGGGATTCTCGGTAATCTTTCAGGAATTGCGGTAATCTCTCGATATTATCGATAATCTCTCGGGATTCTCGGTAATCTTTCAGGAATTGCGGTAATCTCTCGATATTATCGATAATCTCTCGGGATTCTCGGTTATCTTTCAGGAATTGCGGTAATCTCTCGATATTATCGATAATCTCTCGGGATTCTCGGTAATCTTTCAGGAATTGCGGTAATCTCTCGATATTATCGATAATCTCTCGGGATTCTCGGTAATCTTTCAGGAATTGCGGTAATCTCTCGATATTATCGATAATCTCTCGGGATTCTCGGTAATCTTTCAGGAATTGCGGTAATCTCTCGATATTATCGATAATCTCTCGGGATTCTCGGTAATCTTTCAGGAATTGCGGTAATCTCTCGATATTATCGATAATCTCTCGATATTATCGATAATCTCTCGGGATTCTCGGTAATCTTTCAGGAATTGCGGTAATCTCTCGATATTATCGATAATCTCTCGGGATTCTCGGTAATCTTTCAGGAATTGCGGTAATCTCTCGATATTATCGATAATCTCTCGGGATTCTCGGTAATCTTTCAGGAATTGCGGTAATCTCTCGATATTATCGATAATCTCTCGGGATTCTCGGTAATCTTTCAGGAATTGCGGTAATCTCTCGATATTATCGATAATCTCTCGGGATTCTCGGTAATCTTTCAGGAATTGCGGTAATCTCTCGATATTATCGATAATCTCTCGGGATTCTCGGTAATCTTTCAGGAATTGCGGTAATCTCTCGATATTATCGATAATCTCTCGGGATTCTCGGTAATCTTTCAGGAATTGCGGTAATCTCTCGATATTATCGATAATCTCTCGGGATTCTCGGTAATCTTTCAGGAATTGCGGTAATCTCTCGATATTATCGATAATCTCTCGGGATTCTCGGTAATCTTTCAGGAATTGCGGTAATCTCTCGATATTATCGATAATCTCTCGGGATTCTCGGTAATCTTTCAGGAATTGCGGTAATCTCTCGATATTATCGATAATCTCTCGGGATTCTCGGTAATCTTTCAGGAATTGCGGTAATCTCTCGATATTATCGATAATCTCTCAGGATTCTCGGTAATCTTTCAGGAATTGCGGTAATCTCTCGATATTATCGATAATCCCTCGGGATTCTCGGTAATCTTTCAGGAATTGCGGTAATCTCTCGATATTATCGATAATCTCTCGGGATTCTCGGTAATCTTTCAGGAATTGCGGTAATCTCTCGATATTATCGATAATCTCTCGGGATTCTCGGTAATCTTTCAGGAATTGCGGTAATCTCTCGATATTATCGATAATCTCTCGGGATTCTCGGTAATCTTTCAGGAATTGCGGTAATCTCTCGATATTATCGATAATCTCTCGGGATTCTCGGTAATCTTTCAGGAATTGCGGTAATCTCTCGATATTATCGATAATCTCTCGGGATTCTCGGTAATCTTTCAGGAATTGCGGTAATCTCTCGATATTATCGATAATCTCTCGGGATTCTCGGTAATCTTTCAGGAATTGCGGTAATCTCTCGATATTATCGATAATCTCTCGGGATTCTCGGTAATCTTTCAGGAATTGCGGTAATCTCTCGATATTATCGATAATCTCTCGGGATTCTCGGTAATCTTTCAGGAATTGCGGTACTTTCTCGATAATATCGATAATCTCTCGGGATTCTCGGTAATCTTTCAGGAATTGCGGTAATCTCTCGATAATATCGATAATCTCTCGGGATTCTCGGTAATCTTTCAGGAATTGCGGTAATCTCTCGATAATATCGATAATATCTCGGGATTCTCGGTAATCTTTCTGGAATTGCGGTAATCTCTCGATAATATCGATAATCTCTCGGGATTCTCGGTAATCTTTCAGGAATTGCGGTAATCTCTCGATAATATCGATAATCTCTCGGGATTCTCGGTAATCTTTCTGGAATTGCGGTAATCTCTCGATAATATCGATAATCTCTCGGGATTCTCGGTAATCTTTCTGGAATTGCGGTAATCTCTCGATATTATCGATAATCTCTCGGGATTCTCGGTAATCTTTCAGGAATTGCGGTAATCTCTCGATATTATCGATAATCTCTCGGGATTCTCGGTAATCTTTCAGGAATTGCGGTAATCTCTCGATATTATCGATAATCTCTCGGGATTCTCGGTAATCTTTCAGGAATTGCGGTAATCTCTCGATATTATCGATAATCTCTCGGGATTCTCGGTAATCTTTCAGGAATTGCGGTAATCTCTCGATAATATCGATAATATCTCGGGATTCTCGGTAATCTTTCTGGAATTGCGGTAATCTCTCGATAATATCGATAATCTCTCGGGATTTTCGGTAATCTTTCAGGAGTTGAAGTAATCTCTCGATGTTATCGATAATATCTCGGGATTCTCGGTAATCTTTCAGAAATTGTAGTAATCTCTCGATGTTATCGATAATCTCTCGGGGATCTCGGGAATCTTTCAGGAATTTCGATAGTCTCTCGGAATTTTTGGAAATCTCTTAGGATTTTCGGCAATTTTTCAAGAATTTCGGTAACCTCTAGGGATTATCGGTAATCTCTGAGGGATTGCGGTAATTGTTATTTGGGAATCTCGTTATACATCGGGAGTCTGGGTTGCCTCATTGCAATCTAAGAAAGCTCACGAATAAAGATAATCCTTTGGAAATCTCGGTAACCCCTTTGTAATATCAGTAATCTCAGGAATTGCAATAATTTTTTGGAAGTCTCGATAACCTCTTAGGCCTTTCCGTGCAATGTTGGGTAGAACGGCAAACGTCAATCTGAACTACAACTCTCAGTGCGGACTTGAGTTATTCCTTCGTTTCTCGAGATTTATCAATAACAAGAAAGCTCATTTCAACCACCAAAATCAAACGATACCGCGCATCGTATGTGTTTCCATTATTCTTGGTCAAACGGTCACCTTCCTTAAAATGGGTTTCACTGTAGGACCAATCCGCGAAATATATCAGGCCGATATTATCTATACGTAGCGAGTACTATGTAGCGCTTCCTCCACTAACGGATAGATGGAGTGGAAGTCGGATCCATTCCAAACAACTCCCCCCCCCCCGCCCGTTAAAGCAAGCCCGGGCACGTTCTCTCGCTTGATTTATGATTGGCGAATTTCATTTATCCCACTCTGTCATGGCACCATTTGTTTTCCTGTATGCCCTCCTTCCCCTGGCGGCTACAACCCCCCCCCCCCTCTCGTAAACCAAAGCTTGTATTACCAACACACCCTTCTACGTGACTCTTCGCCTACTTGCGTTTCTCGAGAACGCGACGCTACCGGTGAATCATTTTTTTTTACTCTTTCGAAAGGCGAACTCGCAGTGTTACCGGACGAATAGATTTGGTGTTTGTTAATCGCGTCCAAGGCTCTTTCTGACGTGGACGGGAATTCGCGGTCTAGTGGTCACTGTTTCTTCCAGTCGTTTAGTTCCAACACGTGGCGCGTTTACCAGCTTCTCGAGAATCTCGGATGGCGTGTTTTCTGGCCAGAAAATTTTCTTTCCTCCGAGGACTTGTATTACTGGTCGTTAACAATAAGCTTCTCTTGGCTAAAGTGACAGCGTTATCCTCTATCGTCAAGTAGGTGAAGTCTCGGCCTGTTTCGCTTTCGTAGGGGCTGCCAGGTTAAGCGCGTAGTCATTCCCGTCTTTAAGGCGAGCTAATCTCCGCGTCCCCGCTTTTCGCCCATTGTTTGTCTCCGATCGCTTTTATTTATCGAAGCTTTTTATAGCTTCTGTTCTTAAATCCTTATTGCCAAGAACGTATATATGTTATCGAGAATGGACGATTCTAATTTCGATGCCGATGCCCGCTACCATGATGTACTACCTAAGCTCCTCCCTCAAAACGGAAATACGACCTTTTTTACGATTGTCTAGTATCGGTCGTATGAAGGTGTTCAGTTATAATAATAATAATCAGCTTGGCTAAAACCCAAGACCCCACCTTAGGCCTAAGTCATCAAGCGACTTTTGAAGCCGTTAATTCCGGTGGCCGGGTTACAATGCGTAGGAGGGTGGTGGCAAGCCCTGCAAGCCACGCGAGCTAACAGTTCCCTACACTAACTATTACCGTTACCCTCTGCAAGTTTTTATGGAAGGGGAAACCGAGTAACTCGGGGGGAAAACACCGTAACCAATGGGGAGAGAACTTGCAACTCAACGCCAAAGGAGTTGTTCCGAGTTTTGACCCAGTGCCACAAGCTGGGATCGAACCCGGTTCCTATTCCTGCGAGACGAAAGTGCTAAGCTCTCCGCCACCCCACGCTCAAACATTTAAAATTTTATCTTCGGAAATTTGCTCTGCAAACACAAAGAATGGAATATTTCAATTTTAAATACAAACATATCCGAAAGTGCTAAGCACTCCGCCACCCCACGAGCAAACGTTTAAATTTAGTTACTGGTCAGTGTAATTTAGTTCGAGCAGCTTGAATTAAAGCGGACTTTAACGATTTCATTAATTTAATTAATTGATTTTAGCCTTGATTTCTAGTTTTGTTAACCGGATTTCTTAGCACTGAATTAAATTTAAAATTTTTATCCCTGATTTCTAGTTTTTTTTGTTTTGATGTCTAGGTTTGTTAGTTTTGATTTCGGGATTTTTTGGCCCTGACGTTTATTTTATTTGGTCCTTATTTTTATATTATTTTCCCATATTTCTAGTTTAATTTATCCTTAGTATTCCCTTATTTATCAAATTATTTGCAGGCTTTACATGGAATTTCAAGCCTTTAAAACTGATCGTTCATTAGTCTCGTATCAGGTCTATTATTGACCTACCGCCGCCTGTATAAGTGTTCGAACCGCCTGTCAGATCTGTATTGCGAAGAATCCCACCTACTCATCGATCGACTAAAGTCTCTAGTTTCGTTTTGATTAACATTTCATTTACTTTTTATCAATTTTAAATTACACTTTTATCTTTAGCGGTAATTTTAATAATATTTTAATTTTATCTTAGAAAATTTGCTCTGCAAACACAAAGAATGGAATATTTCAATTTTAAATACAAACATATCCGAAACAAAATTAATAATGAGACTTAAAAAACGGTTTAAAATTCAATAAAAATTCATGCTTCATAAAGGGATATTTCTATTTTAAATTCCACAGCAAATACAAAAATGAAAAACGTTTAAAAGTTAAAAATTCACGGCGGATAGATACTTCGATGGTTAAATATTTATTTTTATTTAAAACATTATTTATAATTAGCGAGCGATGTATCTATCAATCGTGAATTTTTATCTTTTACGAAATTATAACCATGATACTTAAAATCCGTTAATCAAACGGTTATATGTTGTCTAATTAATATTTTTTTAATTTAAGCTAATTGTTTTTTTAAAAGCATTATTTTTGATCCGATATCTCGGATTGAAAACAGATTACAAATTATGTTAAAGAAATTTTTATTTTTATCTTTTTATTCGGATAGAATGTACAGAATAAAAGCTAAGTCTACAAGTTCTCCCTACACGTGTTCGAGGGGTAGCTAAGCCTCTCTAATATTGTATTTTTAAATAAAAGCTCTGTAATGAGGGCGCGGTTATCGACAAGCCTGTTTCTCCGATAAACAAAACCCAGATTTCCCAAGTCTTTTGTTACGTATTCAATCTGGGTTGGTTCACACGTATTGTGATTTCCCGTTTAAGGCAAACTCTTGATTGTTATAGAGGTCACTAGTTAGCACGTAGGCAATTGTTTGCGGGTTTCTACAAAAAAGACGATGGCATTAGATGGGCCCTTAGTGACCAAAATTACCTAACGGTGTATAGTGGACAGGGGGGGGGGGGCTAATAACGTTATTTTGCACCAATACCAAAGGAGGCCATACATGGAAATCGAGGTGGGGGGAGGGGAGGGGAGGGGGTTACGAGACGTTATTGGCTTCCCAACGTATAGTGGTCATCGAAATGCCCTCTGGCGGATGGACGGTTAAATAAAAGGGGCACTACGCCAGATGGAAATACGATAAATCGATTCGCCACCGCACGTGGCGCCCTCTGGACTCCGTTCCCTTCGTAGGAATTAGTACGGTCGAAGGCGGGGAAGGTAATGGAAAACGGAGTAGGCTTAAGCGACTCTACCCGCCTTTCGCTTTACTAGTTCCGACTTATGAGACGGGTCTCTGTTTTATTAAGAATCTTCACCGACGAAATTCGCCTCATTGAGTCCAGCCCCGAAAGTAATATGTAGCTTTCACTTCTCGAATATATCTACTCCTTAAAGGTCCCGAGTGTTATTACCCGTTACGTAACCTGACTGCTCGAAGGAACCCGTTTAAAAGGGTGAGGTTTGTACGTCATTAAACCCAGTCGCAACTATCAATTCAGTCGCGTCTAAACCTGATCCTCGAATTGACAGTGCTTGAGTATATCGCGATGGGGAAATCGTTTCTTTTGGGCGCGAATAGGTGGAGGAAAGTAGTCGATGCTTAAGATCGATGGCTGAAAATGTCTATTTTTTTTCTTTCTCGGTTGTATACACCCTCGGCTTCAAGTTGGTTATGCCAACTAATGTAGTTGGACTGTCTCTCTCACGGTATGAGATCTGACATAATCAGCCCGGTGGCACCTAGGAGCAGCCAACACAGCACCCCACACAAGGAGAACGCAACCCGTCAAAAGTCGCGCATTTTCTCGCGTACATTTTTCATTGGATAGACGCTTTAGCGCCTGCAGCTGTCGGAAGGGGAAAATTCGGAAATTGTCTTCCCCCCGCCCGTAAAACGTTCAGCGCAAAGGCTCGTCCAATGGAATTAGTACACAACACTGACTTAGCGTGTTTAAAGGCTGGCTGCGTTCTCCTTGTGTTTGTTGCTCCTAGATGGCACGAGCGACAGGCGACTAACGGTGTAGCCCGAGATCCTGGCAGTTATAGAGATACGAAACTCCCTATACCCTAAGCAAACCAGTTTTTTTAAATTTTTGCCGATCGCAGCGACGCCTGTACGTGGGGAGTAACCGTTGTTTACAATTTTTGCGTCTCTCGGCTTGAAACGGGCGCTTCTTTCCGGCCGAAGGGCGGCGCTGATGCTTACATTTTTTTGTCAAGTTTTCGGCGGAGTTTCGCATCTCTATAACTGCCAGGATCTCTGGTGTAGCCCTCCAGAGAGAGAGAGCGAAGCAATATTTACACTAGAGCCGATTTGATTATGGCTGAAGAAGGCGCGTCCTCATTCCTCGACTTCTCAAAAACCGTGTCCTCGCGACGTGTTGCCTCTTCAACTTACCATTTCCTACTATACACTGCCCCCTGGTGGTGGGAGCTGACGGATGTTAGGAGAAGTTTAATGCCTTGAGGTTAAGGTATAAGAACCTTCATACCTTGAGCGGTGCATTTAGTTACAACCATAAGCCTATTATAAGGTCCTCCTAAGTAAAGGTCTAGCATAGTGCCTCGTGTTATCAGCATTGTCCTTGCGAGAAGAAAATTAACTTATGACGATAGGGCAGTAGCGCCATCTTCGTTTTAAAAATTTCTACATCTAAAATATTATCTTACTTCGTAGAGCAGCCACGCTGGGGTTGATAAATGCCACACAAAACGCGTCTAAATATCCAATTTTAAAAACCAATACCTTCAGAAACACCTCTCTTATTTCTAATAGCTATGTTTACGTTCCGATTAATTATTTGGCCAAGATAAATGATAATTCTAACTTTGAAAGATAATAAAATGTTGAATAAGCCTTGGCTACGATGCTAAGTTCAGGCGGTGGAGATTTCAGAGGTGGTTCTAAGTTTAAAAACCATCACGCACGCCTTCTGCGCATTCATAATGCATTTCGCGAAATGTATTTCAGAAATGCATAGTTGAGGACGTAGCCACTAGGAGGTGCAGATTTTGAATACCTACCTCTTAATAACGGGTATGTGATCATCAAAAATTTGGCTTAGACCTTTGCTTATGGGGACCTTATGATAGGCTTATGTTACAACTAACCATTAATTGTAAGTAGACCAAGAACGTATTTAGGTTTTATTGAGAACGTACGAGTCTACCTTCCAGGCTAGCTAACCAGGGCCGGATTAAGACCTTGTGAGGCCCTAGGCCAAAGCTAATTTTTTATTTTCTCCGCGAACTTTGGTTCCTAACGCTGTTTTATCTGGGCTTATAGACTATAGTGAGTTAGTCGATATTAGTTAAAACACATAAACATAACACTTTATTTTAAGGAAAAAGACGATACAAATATTTTGAATGTTACACTCTCGCCTGCTTCTGTCGTTCTACTGGGTAAAAAGTTTCCTCTCTTTCTCTAACAAAAAATGAAACTCTCCGACCCGGTAGATCGGGGCTTCCTGCCTTTCACAACGCTAACGATTTTAACACCCCGATATTCTGAACAGTGGACGTGAGCTAGGAGTGGTCCGAGCGAAAAACAAATATTATATTGGGGGCTTTAATAATAATAATAATAATCAGCTAGGCTAATACCCAAGGCACCACCCAAGGCCTAAGTCATCAAACGACTTTTAAAGCCATTAATTCAGGGATAGGAACTTATTTTTTCTTTAATGGGAATATAAAGTTACAATAAAAATGAAATCAATGAATGTTTCCTAAAATCAATTTCTACAATTTCAGTGACGAGCAAACGACAATTGACAAACGGATGGAAAATACAATTACAATGTAGACGTGGATATTTTAGTGACGTTAATACACGATTGCTTTACATGGTATCGAATAACGTGGACGAATTTACTAAAATTTCTCCGGAAAACTAATTGTGAAAAGTAAATGATAAAATTTTTGTACTTTTAATTTTTTCGAAACCTCTTGGTGCCCCTTGTAGGATTGGTGCCCTAGGCCCAGGCCTAGTCGCCCTATTGGGTAATCCGGCCCTGTGGCTAATGGTACCTAATACTTAAGCCTTGAAAAGATAATTCCAGGTTGGAGCAACAAACACAGCACCCCACACAAGGAGGACGCAATCCGTCAAGAGTCGTGCATTTTCTTGTGTACATTTTTCATTGGTTAAACGCATTAACGTCAGAAGGGGAAAATTCCGAAATTGTCTTCCCCCTTTCCGTAAAACGTTCAGCGTAAAGGTTCATCCAATGAAATTTGTAGATAACACTGCGTTAGTGTGTTTATAGGCTAGCTGCGTTCTCCTTGTGTTTGTTGCTCCTAGATTCCAGTATGTATTTATTTATATTTAGGGATAATGACTATGTTGATTAAATTTAAAGATTTACTTTAATACATAAATGGCGAATTAATTGGTAGAGTCTCAATTATCATGTTAATAAAAATATTTTAAAACTAGGACTGGACAGATGTCGTTACTATTTTACAATTGTGATTTTCAGTCTGAACTATAGGTAGTACTTCTTACTTCTAAAAATCGCTCTACGTGTACGTTCTCCGTGAATTAAATACGTTCTTTGTATGACGCTAATACGTTATAGAAATTTAATTAAACAATTTTTGTTTCACTAAAATAAGAATAATATAAATGTTAGTAATTCCAAACAGTTCATTATATAATTTTTTAATATTCATTTTATTATTATTTAAATTACTTATTAGTTACATACTAAATATTTAATATTTCTAAAGACAAATTTCTAAGTCAGGTCTAGAATTTCGCTTATTTTCTGTATACAATCTGTTGAATGACCTTGAACCTAATCTTCAAGATCATTCAATTTTACACAAGTAAATGCTCCCCTGCACGAGGAATGTTCCTTAAAAATTTGAAATAAAAAAAACACATTTTTTTAGTTATTTATCATTTTCCGTTTTTTAGTGGACACCCGGCACAACTATTATTATTGATCATAATTTATTCTTATACTATAAATGTTAATTATTATTTATTATTATAATACCATTTTTAATTGTTATTGATCATTATTTATTATTATACTCCAAATGTTAACTAATATTTATTATTATACTCCAAATGTTAACTAATATTTATTATTATACTCCAAATGTTCACTATTATTTATTATTATACTCCAAATGTTCACTATTATTTATTATTATGCTCCAAATGTTAACTATTATTTATTATTATACTCCAAATTTTCACTATTATTTATTATTATACTCCAAATGTTCACTAATAATTATTATTATACTCCAAATGTTCACTATTATTTATTATTATACTCCAAATGTTCACTATTATTTATTATTATACTCCAAATGTTCACTATTATTTATTATTATACTCCAAATGTTCACTATTATTTATTATTATACTCCAAATGTTAACTATTATTTATTATTATACTCCAAATGTTCACTAATATTGAGTATGAAATTACTATTGTTAATTATTATTGAGTATAATATTACTATTGTTAATTATTATTGAGTATCATATTACTATTGTTAATTATTATTGAGTATCATATTACTATTGTTAAATATTATTGAGTATCATATTACTATTGTTAATTATTATTTATTATTATACTCCAAATGTTCACTATTATTTATTATTATACTCCAAATGTTCACTATTATTTATTATTATACTCCAAATTTTCACTATTATTTATTATTATACTCCAAATGTTCACTAATATTTATTATTATACTCCAAATGTTCACTATTATTTATTATTATACTCCAAATGTTCACTATTATTTATTATTATGCTCCAAATGTTAACTATTATTTATTATTATACTCCAAATTTTCACTATTATTTATTATTATACTCCAAATGTTCACTATTATTTATTATTATACTCCAAATGTTCACTATTATTTATTATTATACTCCAAATGTTCACTATTATTTATTATTATACTCCAAATGTTCACTATTATTTATTATTATACTCCAAATTTTCACTATTATTTATTATTATACTCCAAATGTTAACTATTATTTATTATTATACTCCAAATGTTCACTAATATTGAGTATGAAATTACTATTGTTAATTATTATTGAGTATCATATTACTATTGTTAATTATTATTGAGTATCATATTACTATTGTTAATTATTGAGTATCATATTACTATTGTTAAATATTATTGAGTATCATATTACTATTGTTAATTATTATTTATTATTATACTCCAAATGTTCACTATTATTTATTATTATACTCCAAATGTTCACTATTATTTATTATTATACTCCAAATTTTCACTATTATTTATTATTATACTCCAAATGTTCACTAATATTTATTATTATACTCCAAATGTTCACTATTATTTATTATTATACTCCAAATTTTCACTATTATTTATTATTATACTCCAAATGTTCACTAATATTTATTATTATACTCCAAATGTTCACTATTATTTATTATTATACTCCAAATGTTAACTAATATTTATTATTATACTCCAAATGTTAACTAATATTTATTATTATACTCCAAATGTTCACTATTATTTATTATTATACTCCAAATGTTCACTATTATTTATTATTATGCTCCAAATGTTAACTATTATTTATTATTATACTCCAAATTTTCACTATTATTTATTATTATACTCCAAATGTTCACTATTATTTATTATTATACTCCAAATGTTAACTATTATTTATTATTATACTCCAAATGTTCACTAATATTGAGTATGAAATTACTATTGTTAATTATTATTGAGTATAATATTACTATTGTTAATTATTATTGAGTATCATATTACTATTGTTAATTATTATTGAGTATCATATTACTATTGTTAAATATTATTGAGTATCATATTACTATTGTTAATTATTATTTATTATTATACTCCAAATGTTCACTATTATTTATTATTATACTCCAAATGTTCACTATTATTTATTATTATACTCCAAATTTTCACTATTATTTATTATTATACTCCAAATGTTCACTAATATTTATTATTATACTCCAAATGTTCACTATTATTTATTATTATACTCCAAATGTTCACTATTATTTATTATTATGCTCCAAATGTTAACTATTATTTATTATTATACTCCAAATTTTCACTATTATTTATTATTATACTCCAAATGTTCACTATTATTTATTATTATACTCCAAATGTTCACTATTATTTATTATTATACTCCAAATGTTCACTATTATTTATTATTATACTCCAAATGTTCACTATTATTTATTATTATACTCCAAATTTTCACTATTATTTATTATTATACTCCAAATGTTAACTATTATTTATTATTATACTCCAAATGTTCACTAATATTGAGTATGAAATTACTATTGTTAATTATTATTGAGTATCATATTACTATTGTTAATTATTATTGAGTATCATATTACTATTGTTAATTATTGAGTATCATATTACTATTGTTAAATATTATTGAGTATCATATTACTATTGTTAATTATTATTTATTATTATACTCCAAATGTTCACTATTATTTATTATTATACTCCAAATGTTCACTATTATTTATTATTATACTCCAAATTTTCACTATTATTTATTATTATACTCCAAATGTTCACTAATATTTATTATTATACTCCAAATGTTCACTATTATTTATTATTATACTCCAAATTTTCACTATTATTTATTATTATACTCCAAATGTTCACTAATATTTATTATTATACTCCAAATGTTCACTATTATTTATTATTATACTCCAAATGTTCACTATTATTTATTATTATACTCCAAATGTTCACTATTATTTATTATTATACTCCAAATGTTCACTATTATTTATTATTATACTCCAAATGTTCACTATTATTTATTATTATACTCCAAATGTTAACTATTATTTATTATTATACTCCAAATGTTCACTAATATTGAGTATGAAATTACTATTGTTAATTATTATTGAGTATCATATTACTATTGTTAATTATTATTGAGTATCATATTACTATTGTTAATTATTATTGAGTATCATATTACTATTGTTAAATATTATTGAGTATCATATTACTATTGTTAATTATTATTTATTATTATACTCCAAATGTTCACTATTATTTATTATTATACTCCAAATGTTCACTATTATTTATTATTATACTCCAAATGTTCACTAATATTGAGTATGAAATTACTATTGTTAATTATTATTGAGTATCATATTACTATTGTTAATTATTATTGAGTATCATATTACTATTGTTAATCATTATTGAGTATGAAATTACTATTGTTAATTATTATTGAGTATCATATTACTATTGTTAATTATTATTGAGTATCATATTACTATTGTTAATTATTATTGAGTATCATATTACTATTGTTAATTATTATTGAGTATCATATTACTATTGTTAATTATTATTGAGTATCATATTACTATTGTTAATTATTATTGAGTATCATATTACTATTGTTAAATATTATTGAGTATCATATTACTATTGTTAATTATTATTTATTATTACACTCCAAATGTTCACTATTATTTATTATTATACTCCAAATGTTCACTATTATTTATTATTATACTCCAAATGTTCACTAATATTGAGTATGAAATTACTATTGTTAATTATTATTGAGTATCATATTACTATTGTTAATTATTATTGAGTATCATATTACTATTGTTAATTATTATTGAGTATCATATTACTATTGTTAATTATTATTGAGTATCATATTACTATTGTTAAATATTATTGAGTATCATATTACTATTGTTAATTATTATTTATTATTATACTCCAAATGTTCACTATTATTTATTATTATACTCCAAATGTTCACTATTATTTATTATTATACTCCAAATGTTAACTATTATTTATTATTATACTCCAAATGTTCACTAATATTGAGTATGAAATTACTATTGTTAATTATTATTGAGTATCATATTACTATTGTTAATTATTATTGAGTATCATATTACTATTGTTAATTATTATTGAGTATCATATTACTATTGTTAATTATTATTGAGTATCATATTACTATTGTTAAATATTATTGAGTATCATATTACTATTGTTAATTATTATTTATTATTATACTCCAAATGTTCACTATTATTTATTATTATACTCCAAATGTTCACTATTATTTATTATTATACTCCAAATTTTCACTATTATTTATTATTATACTCCAAATGTTCACTAATATTTATTATTATACTCCAAATGTTCACTAATATTTATTATTATACTCCAAATGTTCACTATTATTTATTATTATACTCCAAATGTTCACTATTATTTATTATTATACTCCAAATGTTAACTATTATTTATTATTATACTCCAAATGTTCACTAATATTGAGTATGAAATTACTATTGTTAATTATTATTGAGTATCATATTACTATTGTTAATTATTATTGAGTATCATATTACTATTGTTAATTATTATTGAGTATCATATTACTATTGTTAATTATTATTTATTATTATACTCCAAATGTTCACTATTATTTATTATTATACTCCAAATGTTCACTATTATTTATTATTATACTCCAAATGTTAACTATTATTTATTATTATACTCCAAATGTTCACTAATATTGAGTATGAAATTACTATTGTTAATTATTATTGAGTATCATATTACTATTGTTAATTATTATTGAGTATCATATTACTATTGTTAATTATTATTGAGTATGAAATTACTATTGTTAATTATTATTGAGTATCATATTACTATTGTTAATTATTATTGAGTATCATATTACTATTGTTAATTATTATTGAGTATCATATTACTATTGTTAATTATTATTTATTATTATACTCCAAATGTTCACTAATATTTATTATTATACTCCAAATGTTCACTATTATTTATTATTATACTCCAAATGTTAACTATTATTTATTATTATACTCCAAATGTTCACTAATATTTATTATTATACTCCAAATGTTCACTATTATTTATTATTATACTCCAAATGTTCACTATTATTTATTATTATACTCCAAATGTTCACTATTATTTATTATTATACTCCAAATGTTAACTATTATTTATTATTATACTCCAAATGTTCACTAATATTGAGTATGAAATTACTATTGTTAATTATTATTGAGTATCATATTACTATTGTTAATTATTATTGAGTATCATATTACTATTGTTAATTATTATTGAGTATCATATTACTATTGTTAATTATTATTGAGTATCATATTACTATTGTTAATTATTATTGAGTATCATATTACTATTGTTAATTATTATTTATAATTATACTACTATTGTTAATTATTATTGAGTATCTTATTATTTATTATTATATTACTATTGTTACTAATTATTTATTATTACATTTCTATTGTTAAATTTTATTTATAAATTCAGTGTATTAAATATCCTTCTACCTGCCGTTATTATCCGTTATTTGTCCAATATTTGCGCAACATTTTAGGTGATAGGCCAGTGGCTTTTAAAAGATGGTCTGTCGGTCTGATTGCATAGGGGCTCTCCATTAGCGAAGTCTCTTTTATCTTTCGACTCCTTTCAAACAAACAAAAACTTAACGGATGCAAAATGTCAAACCCTGGTCTCTCTTCGCAATGCGGCTATAAAAACCAAAGATAACGAAGGAAATAAAAAAAATTATCAAACAAGCGACCAGAATATCGGCACCCTCCCAACATTGGCATCCTTAACTTTGATAAGAGCCGAGAAGAAGGCGTGGCTTAAAAATTATCTTCGTTCTCTCGCGAGGTCCTCTTGGACTTCCCCCATCATCGTTACATGCTCTTAACGTCACCTGGTACCTACTTAGGAGTAAACGCTCCCTTATTCCCCACCTCCAATAAGGGTATCCGATTAACGAAGGTGCGGAAATCTTGGTCTCTCCGCTGGAATCAGCTTACCGCCACGAATTCCGCCCGTCGATCTTTAAAGAGGCTGAGCTGGTCAATTTGTGACGTCTCGGGCGCGCGCTCGATGACGTCATCGAAATTCTCCGTCCGCGCGCGCCATCGATCGACGAACGCCGCGAGAAGGCGCCATGATCGCCGCCCGGAAACAAACAAAAAAATCGCTTGTCGCGCGTGCCTCCGCCAAACGCGAACGGAACTCTTCGACGCGAAAACCTCCGGCAGAGACTGGCCGGCTTTTCGTTGGGAAATAGCGGCCAATATCGCGGCTTCCTCAAAACAACCTCGATCTCTTCCCGGGACACCGAAAGAAGATATTAAAAAAATAACGCGTCTTTATTGTCGTATCATTCACCGTTTTTCACACCCGAAAGAAATTGTTATGATTTGAAAGATTTGAATACAGCAATTACGCGTGTTTTTAAAAAGTCGCTCGTATTTGAATCGTTAAATTGGACGCGATTTTTTTAAAACAATTTTGCGTCGGAAATATTGGTTTTTCTTCTGGCACGAGATTCCTTATTGTCGTTCTGATAAAAGAGAGAGTTTTATTTCTTCGTGTGGATGTTTCGCTCGAGTCGGCGATAATTTTAACCCGATTATAAACAAGCAAAGATAAACTTCTGTTTGGTGGTTGTCCTTAGTTGTCACTTGGGATTAGAAGACGCTCAACAGTTCCGTGAAACCAACGCCGCCGTCTTTGGGGGCTTACGGAACAACGGTCATCTCTGTCCGCTGACCGCGACCAACGAGAAAGCCGTAAGTTGCATTCTTTATCTTTCTACTTTCTTCTCGTATTTCAAAGTGGTCATACTTTTCGCAGCGCTGAATTTCCTATAAGATTCTTGTCCTACAAATTAATACAAAGTGCAATGCTGTTCTAATTGTAAAATTCTATAAAATATCTATATAATATTGTTTAAGATTGGTATCTTTATAAGGATATTTATAAATTGTTTCTATAGAAAATCTCTATAAATTATCTATAGAATATTGTTTAGGGTGGGTATTGACTAATTATATTTCTAAATAGTTTCTATAGACAAACTCTATGAAATATATTTAGAATATAGTTCACAAAGGGTCATTTTCTTAAGGTATTTCTAAGTTTTGTCTTTTGACAAACTCTATAAAATATTCATTAGAATGGGTAATTTTCTAAGGATATTTCTTAATTGTTATAGACCAACTGTAAAAAATATATTTAGAATATAGTTTACAACTGGTCATTTTCTTAAGGTGTTTCTAAGTTTTGTCTATTGACAAACTTCATAAAATATTCATTAGAATGGGTAATTTTCTAAGGATATTTCTTAATTGTTATAGACCAACTGTAAAAAATATATTTAGAATATAGTTTACAACTGGTCATTTTCTTAAGGTGTTTCTAAGTTTTGTCTATTGACAAACTTCATAAAATATTCCTTAGAATGGGTAATTTTCGAAGGATATTTGTTGTGTGCAGGAATAAACATTATTAACAATCTATCGAATATCTTTTACAATGGGTAAAATATATTTCAGATATTTCTATTTTCTACGGACAAACTCCATAAAATACATATAGATTTGTCAAAGAAATTGCCAACTATTTTATTAAATGATAAATATGATAATCAGCTAGGCTAATACCCAAGGCACCACCTTAGGCCTAAGTCGTCAAGCGACTTTTGAAGCCTTTTAATACAGGTGGCCGGGTTACAATGTGTAGGAGGGTGGTGGCAAGCCCTGCATGCCACGCGATCGAGCCAACAGCTCCCTACACTAACTATTACCGTTAACCTCAACAAGTTTTTCTATGAACATACTCTATAAAACATCTATAGAACACCTAATTGAATGGGTAATTTTTATAAGTATATATCTATCGACAATCTCTATAAAATATCAGTAGAATATTCTTAACAATTGATAATTTTTTTCTAGATGCTACTCTTTAGTATAACTATCTCTTTAAAAAAATGTTTTTCTCTAAAGGGTTTTTAAATACCTATAGAAAACTGTATAAACTATTTAGCCCTATAAAAAGACACTTTAAACTTCTAAAGGAATCTTTGAAATTTCTAAAGATTTTTGTCTAAGGAAAATGTTTTCTGGATACTATTGAAAAAATTCGCGTGAGCGGAAAGTTTAAAGTGCTTTTTTTTTAAATTGTGGAATTTAAAATAGGACAAGTTTATCTTTCTAATAATGTTTTATAACTAGCCAATAACAAAAGCTCGGTTAAAATAATAATAATTTGAATGACCGGTTTTCCTTGTTTGGCAAACTTTTTCTTTAATGTGTCATCGGATTTTGATTTTAAGTGGAACCGTATATTTAAAGGTTAATACTTTGCGTTGAAATAATTCCAAGGTAATAATTTTAAATGATTTAAAACAAATTCGTTGATATTTTGGTCTTTTTCTTAGCCCAACACAAAGGAAAAATATATAAATATTTATTTCACACTTTTTCCTCCACATTGTTACCTTATCCCGTACGCGATAATAAATTTGAAAGCGTTTTTAAATCAACTTTTCATAAATACGTAGGGTTTCTCTATAGATTGAGAAGTGCCATTTAGATTTCATCACTCGAATCAGATAGCCTTTCATTTAGCTTATAAACGCATATTCAACATTTTCGGCCGTATCCACATGGGTGATACTAAAACTGAAGAATTTTCCTAATTCAATAAAAATTCTATAATTTCCTATAATTGAAAAAATCCTATAATTTCCTATAATTCAAAAAAATCCTATAGTTCATTAAAAATACTACAATTCTAGGATGATCCTATTAAATCCTATAATTATAAGTAGGTCTTATAAAATCCTATAACTCTAATATTTTCCGATAAAATCCTATTATTCTAAGATGGTCCGATAAAATCCTATAATTCTAAGATGGTCTGATATAATCCTATAATTATAAAATGGTCCTATATAATCCTATAATTCTAAGATGGTGCTATAAAATCCTAGAATTCTAAAATGGTCCTATAAAATCCTATTATTCTAAGATGGTCCTATAAATTCCTATTATTCTAAAATGGTGCTATAATTCTAAGACAGTCCTATTATTCTAAGATGGTCCTATAATTCTAAAATGGTTCCATAAAATTCTATAATTCATATATAATTTTATAAAATCCTTTAATTCAATTATTATCCTATATTTCCGATATTTTTAGGATATTAGTTAAAATACAACTGAAGTACTAAAAACACTATACATTAACAGTAAATATTTTTATTTTGGTAATTTTCTATCTAAAGCAGCGTTCAGACTATGTGAAAATATTACGTTTGCGTCGATCATGTCGGTTCTTTCGATTTCTTACACCGTTCAGACTTCTCAACAGATACTTTAAATTTTCGCGCGTGTCGTTTACATTTTTGCATTTCGTTGCCCTCAAAAAGTTCATAGCAGACAATTAGCCTTATGCCTCATCAGTGGCGACCTTTAGAACCATCGAAATCCTATAACCAATCAGAGGTGGATTAAAAATTATTTCAATTTTTATGCCGTTATTACTGAGTTCTGATTGGATGAACAATCGCTATTTATGTTAATCATGTGCAAGGTTGGTTCCTTTCTGAACAGTGAAATGAACGAACCGACGCGACCAACATAACCGAAACGACACCACCGATTCTAACGTTATATTTTCACATAGTCTGAACGCAGCTTTAGGGTGGTATGACTCCTTTAAATATAACCTAGAAAACTTGTATAAAGATGGCAATTTTAGTTGGATAATTATTCTGTAATTTTAAGCTTCTGTAATTTTAAGCTTCTGTGAGCTTCTTATCAAGAAAAGTTATCTTAGATTTCTTTATGTATCTGGGACTCATACTTAGCGCATTAAGAACGATATTTTTCCAAAACATTTTAGACTAAGAACACGCCCCTGAATTGGTGTCAAACGATTATGCATCAGTGGATCGAATCCCATCAGACCAAATCTCCCAATCGACCGAAAACCACGTTTTTGGCTTTGTTTTTGTTTGAGAAAGAATATTGAAAATTTAATACGAATACATATGAAACATATTGCTGTTTTGTTTTGCTACGGAGTCATACTTTCTCTGTTGCAAACATAAGAAAGTTATTCAGAATACTATATTACACTATATTACATTGTATTAAATTACGTTATATTGCATTACATTACAAATTATAATTTATTTGATATATTACATTACCATACATTACATTACACTAGATTACATTACACTAGATTACATTACACTAGATTACATTACACTATATTACATTACACCAGATTACATTACACCAGATTACATTACACCAGATTACATGACACTCGATTACATTACACCAGATTACACTAGATTACATTACACTAGATTGCATTAAACTAGATTATATTAAACTAGATTACATTAGATTACATTACACTACATTAAACTAGATTATATTAAACTAGATTACATTAGATTACATTACACTACATTAAACTATATAACATTGTACTACATTAAACTATATTATATTAAACTAGATTACATTAGATTACATTACACTACATTAAACTATATTACATTGTACTAGATTACACTAGATTACTTTAAATTACATTACACTCGATTACATATAACTAGATTACATTACTTTAGATTACATAATACTATATTACATTATACTAGATATAACTATATTACATTGCATAACACTAGATTACGTAACACTAGATTACATTACACAAGATTACATTACACAAGAATACATTACACAAGATTACATTACACTAGACTTCATTACACTAGATTAAATCTTACTAGATTAAACTACACTAGATTACATTATATTATATTACACTAGATTACATTATATTATATTACACTAGATTACATTATATTATATTACACTAGATTACATAATACTAGGTTACACTACATTACACTTGATTATACACATTACATTACATTACATTTGATTACACACATTACATTACATTTCACTACATTACATTAGATTATATGATGACATAAAATATAAAGTATTCGATGAATTGAGAAGCGAATGGCGCAGAAGGATGTCGGCCTTCTTGGTGAAACACTCTGTTGCCTTTCGCTTTCTCAAACGGAAATATTTCATCAAAATTGAGATTCTCCAAACAAAGCTTCATTCGCAATGTTGCGTCGGCGTGCGGTACAACAATATACATGGTTATTTTTATTATTATTTTTTCCCGGTATCTTCTAAAGATGGATTTTTGTTTCGGGATTATATTTATTACGGTTCGGGTTTTGCAAAGAATATATTGCCTATATACGGCAAAGTGTCTTTCTTTGGGGTTTTGGCATCAAACGGAAGGATCAGTTAGGGCTGGAGGGTAATTTCACCCACTTTTGATTCTTATTCTTTGGAGGGACGATTTTGTTTTGTTTAGCCCGTCGCCAAGTTATTCATGGCACTATGCGTTTTATCGGAGTCGGTTAAATGTATTTATCCATATTTTATTTCTAAGAAAAGAAAACATTAGAATTTCTGATTAACCGCGGACTTTAGTTTTCATTGTGGATGTTTTAAAATGAGTTATGGACCACGTGTTTCAACGAGCCAATAGAATTGCTCCAAACAGGCGCCATTTTCTTTAAAAAAAATTGCACTTTTCTAAAGGGTTTTGAAGAAGTATTGAGATGATTTTTTAGCGTTGCTCAAAATCAGAACTGTCTATCATTGGTTCCCTAAATATAACGTCTTAAGATGCAATTGAAGCCGAGGTCTGTGACGTTTTTACTCCCCCCCCCCCCTTGATGCTGAGGAGAAAACTTGACCATGATGCCCACTGATAAATTCCAGATTATTCAATTATGGAACTTATACTATTTTTAAGGTGATAGTGTCAGCTTATACACATTTCGAATTTTTTTATTTAGGGTACAATCCCGATCAATAGTATCTGACCGTTTTCTCTTGGCAGCCATTTTCTTTCTATTTTATGTAAGTAACCGATTGCGGGGCTTTTGGAAAGAACACCTTCTCGAAAAAAATAAGTAGTGAAAAATAATGCGCTAGCGCCATTTCGGCGCGAGCAAAGTAAATTGACATCACGTAAAAATGAATAAATTATATCGGGCTTGTTCGACGACTGATCACATTCAGAAACCAAATCTAGTTCTACTTTAAAAAACAGACTCAGGCCCGGACTGACCAGGTCGGCTGGTCACCGATCACCGAGGGCCCAAGGGGGCCCCAAATTGCTTATAATAAATTTTACCTAAGTGTCCTTTAAACGCGTTTGACGTTTCAAATTAGTGTGCACGTAGAATCTAGTACACTTTAAACGTTATTTGTTGTCCTATAAATAATCATTTAGATTTTTATTCCATAACCACACACCCTTAGGAAAGGGGCCCCTCTTCAGTCTCTAGCCGAGGGCCCGCAAAGGAACCAGTCCGGGCCTGATCGGACTCGAACATTTTTAGTTATTGAAGACAAAGTGACGACGAAACACATGAAAATTAACCCTAATTTCAATTAATTGCTCTTGTTTCACTTAAAAATGAAATTATATTTAATTTTCATGTTTTTCGTCGTCACTTTGTCTTCAATAACTTCAAAAGTTCGAATCCGATTTTCAAAATGGAATTAGATTTGGTTTCTGAGTGTGATTTTTTAGCGCATAATTTTCCATTGCATATTATATTCGTGAAGGTATTCTTAATCGGTTATTTACATAAAATAGAAACAAAATGGCTGCCAAGAGAAAATGGCCGGAAACTTTTGATCAGGACTGTACATCATAAGATAGATTAAAAAAACGCGATTAATAACATTAACATTGCATCAGAATATAGCGAAAACTACCAATATTTTTGGAAAGGTTATTACATTATCATGGGTTTTGGAAATAAGGTATGGCTTTTGTTTATTGTTAATTAAATTCCTTAAACGTAAAACAATTATGATTTTATTGAAGGTAGAATTTTTATTCCGATGTTGGATTAGTGTTCTCCATAAGGGCTAAAATGATATTTTTAAATCTCAAAGTTAGGCTTAAGATATTAGGCTTGTGATATTATCTTTCGGTACGCTCTAGTAGCAACCAATATAAAAATCTACCCGCAAATCACGTCAATAATAGGCACGCAAGAAATGCATGGAAGCCTACCCTAAAATTTCAAAACTTCAATTTGTTAATGAATATTTGTGTTTTTAGTAAAATCGTCATTGCCATTAGTATTATTATTATCTATTTATATATTTTATCTAATACATCAGGAAAATTCTGACACTATCTCTTTAATTAAAAATGTTTTATCAATATAAATTAAAATAATAATAATCATAATCATAATCAGCTAGGCCTAAGTCATCAAGCGACTTTTAAAGCCATTAATTCAGGTGGCCGGGTTACAATGCGTAGGAGGGTGGTGGCAAGCCCTTCATGCCACGCGAACCAACAGCTCCCTACACTTAATATTAACGTTAACCTCAACACTTTAGAAAGTAATATTTTTAAACACAAGTTTAGTTTGACCTTTTGAAATCTTAAAAAGAAGGGAACTACTTTTTACCGCGGCAGAACACAAATTTTGATGAAATCCCTGTTAGCAGGAATAGGCGTCGGTAAAATATTTTCCTCTCCAAAGGAAGGGAACTACATTTTACCGCAGCAGAATACAACTTTTGATGAAATCCCTGTAAACAGGAATAGGCGACGGTAAAATGTTTTCCCCTCAAATAGCTCGTCGGTTCAATCGACCAAAGTCCAAAACCTTCTTCATATATTGGATTTTGTTTCGTTCTTGAACACAGTAGTTTCTACAAACAACCTTGACTTGTTTTATATGTTTGACTTAAACGTAAAACGTTTTCATTATTCTGTCTCCAAACTGGCAACGGTAATACGTTTCTTGTTGTCTTAAGGACTATTGAGATGAAATTGTCAATATAGATAAGCTAGACCCAAAAATCACCGTTTGACATAATACAATATTTTTGCGTCAACGCGAAAAATCTGCCCTTAGGCCTATTACAATATTTTTGTGACGACGGATTTTGAAATGACGTTTTAGCGCGCGACACTACAGGTACATGTCTTGGGCACACAGCCTTCTTTGCGTGCTTTTCTGACCATAACATGTAGAGGTATTTTTACGCGCAAAATGAATTTTAAAAGCCGTCAATTGTGGCGTTTTAGCTCTAGTGAAAACTGAAAATCAGCATTTAATTTTAGAAATAGGGCTTGAAAGGCCAAATTATTATAGGACTTCGGGAATAATTTTTCATATGATTCTAGGTCCTTTAAACCAGACTACACGATGATAAAAAAATTGTTTGAACATTACTAAAACTCGAACTTTGTGTGAGTATTGTCTAAGCACCCAATTTCGTCTTCGCGTACCCTGCTTTACCGAAAATGACTCTGTTTGTACAATCGTGGTACCGATTTCGTATGAATGATACATGGCTTAGGTGTATTTAAATTTTAACAATTTTTAAAATGGTTGCTGATAGTAATAGAACAACTTATCATTATTATTTATCTATTTGTTCTGCTTGAAAATGGTAATATTTAGTATTTTTCAATTTAAACACTTAAATATTATATATGTGTGGCATAATCTCGAGAGAAACATGGCATCGTTCTCCCCGTCTAAAATATTCGACGCGAAAAGAAAACCGTCAAAAAAATTCTTTGTCGTTGAAACTAGAGCTTTTTCCTTAACGTCTCTAATGGAATTCGTGTATGTAGGATAGTCTAAACCAACATTTATCATTAACAAAACACCATTCACTCTAACATTTGAACTCAATCACTCACACATTCACTACAGTCTGCTCGTTCCCGAGTAACTAATCATGGTCAAAAGTCAAGGCCTCGCTAACTGTGAGGGTACCTTGGAACATTTACAGATGACAAACAGAAAATGATGAAAAATATAAAACACTGGAAACTGTTCCCAGGTTTAATCAGGCTGAAGCTTTCAATAATTTTATTCAATTCGGTTTCAGAGATTTAACTTTAACGAACTTAATTAAAAATGTATTCAATTATATTTAATACAAAAGTATAAATTATTCTGCGACGGGAAAAAGTAGTTTCACTTCTTTTTGAGGGGAAAACACTATTCAATTCCCATTCCTGTTTACATGGATTTTATCATAAGTTGTACTTGGCAGTGGTAAAAAGTGAATCCCGGTAAAAATGTACAAACAAAGGTAAAAAGTGAATCCGGGTAAAAATGTACAAACAAAGGTAAAAATGTACAAACAATGGTTAAAATGTACAAACAATGGTTAAAATGTACAAACAATGGTTAAAATGTACAAACAATGGTTAAAATGTACAAACAATGGTTAAAATGTACAAACAATGGTTAAAATGTACAAACAATGGTTAAAATGTACAAACAAAGGTAAAAAGTGAATCCGGGTAAAAATGTACAAACAAAGGTAAAAATGTACCAACAAAGGTAAAAATGTGCAAACATAGGTAAAAATGTAAAATCAAAGGTAAAAATGTAAAATCAAAGGTACAAATGTACAATCATAGGTAAAAATGTACAATCAAAGGTAAAAATGTACAATCAAAGGTACAAATGTAAAAATCATCCTACGGGGGAACTTTTTGATCGTCGATTTCGAAAAGGCAGTCCATCAGGCAAATAACAACGTGTTTGGAGATTGAAAAATCCGGGACTGTTTTTACCATTTAACACAATCTACTTGGCGGAAGATTCAATCTCTTGACTTAAGTACAACAATTATTACTTCCGTCTGTTGGCGTTCAATTGGACGCACTAGCATCGTAGAACCTGGTGCTGAGAGTCTTGTGGAGTACTTTGACAATATTTACGTGTCTGGACAGCTACGAAAAAGCAAATAGTCTAAAAATCTACTCAGTTTTTGAGTTAGATCACCAGTACACTTTCCACCTAATACTTTGTACCTTTTTACCTCTGCGGCAGTGCCGTAACTAGCCTTTTCTGCGCCCGGTGCGAGCTTCTATAACTGCGCCCTTAAACAATGTTCTAATCTTTCCCGGTTCTGATTATAAAATAAACAAATTTTGGTTTGAGTATAGGTACTTGGTAAAATTTTCAATTATTAGACCCAGGATGCTTTTAGCTGTTGCGATTGTTTCCCCGTTATAGTCGTTGGTAGTTAAAAGCTTTAGCGCACACCAGATTTGGGGTATTTGCGTGATTAAAGCTTTGACGGCTCTAGCTTTAGAGGCCCATCTAGTGTCGGCGTGTTCTTTCAAAGAAATTTTTAAATATCTCATTAAAGTTTCCCATTTGACGCGTCTACACCCCTGTTAGGCGATAAATAATAGGTATTGTACCGTTTTGTACGTATGCCAGGGCCGGACTCGGAGATGATGGCCTATAACGAGTCTGACCCCCCCCCCCTTTAGAAATATAGTATAGTATATAAAGTTTACATAGTCACGTAGTGGCAAACGCGTGTAGTTCATAGACTGCTGGATTTTTGTCTGCTAAGCGGACGATTTGACATAATAAAAATACAAAGCGTCTGCTAAGCAGATAAAAGTCCAGCAGTTTATGAGCTTCTCACGTTTGCCGCTACGTGGCTCTATATTATTATATAAACTGAAATAGCAAACTTCCTGATGTAAAAATATTATTTATATTAATTATGTTCATTGAAATAGCGTACAAACCCAACCGACATAATCCTTTATAGGAGCCCACTAGCCCAAGCCTTTAAAATTAACCTAGTAGGTGACACACACCTACACAACTCTAATAGCTACGGTAACACTACAAGATAGAAAACGTTTCGAACCGTTTAGAAACAAATCGAAATGGGTTGAGTGAAAATTCTTGATGTTACTTTTAACCTACGTATTTTAGTATAGTTTAACCCTAAAATTGCTTTTATTTTTACCCTTCGCGTACCCAAATTGACTTTGCAATTGGGATGTTTACTAATAACACCCAGTCACTCACAAGCGTATATTTTAATTTTATTAGAAAAAAAATAACTTACTTTCGATTTCTTGCACCTACTTATCACTAGCGATTAGCGAACCGTACTGAGCAAAAACTAATAGTCTTTATATACCCTCTAAATCAAGAAATAAAGAGAGGCTTCCGTTTAAATTAGCGACGAATACCGGGCTACCTTTCTTTCACGAGCTGCAGTTACTCTGATCCCTGGAACTAGGCTGTGCCTGAATTTCCCTAATTCAGCATAGAAGTCGGAGCTCTGCGGTTATATTTCTAAATAAAAGCTCTTAACAAACGCGGACTATATATGCGATAGTTTTGCAATATTGCGATTTAAGGGTACGACCGTTAATTTAAGAAAATTATTTAATTTAAATTACGATTGCTATTATAGATTCATGCTTTCGTTTACGGTAATTACGGTCACTAGAGGGCCCCTTTCCAGGATGGGCCCCTAGGCGGAAATACGGCCCTGACGTATGCTTCTAAAAACCATGCATGGCATGATGGCCCAAACCTTGGTCCTGGCCTGGTCATTTTTGCACCCCTCCAAGGTCTGCGCCCTGTGCCTGGGCACCGCTTGCACCGCCCTAGTTACGGCACTGCTCTGCGGTGTACATGTTTACCTGGGAAATAATGTACATGAACATTTTTACCATTGGTAAAACGTAGATAATATGATATTATCCATAACGTATTTATTGGAATAAACGCTAAAAATATTCATTATCCCTAACTTCCCTAAGTATAAATAAATTCTTGATTTTGGTAACCTTGGGTTCCTAACCCTTTTGAACTCACTATGTCAGACGTCTGGGACACCAATTAGTTATTACTGTAAATTATTTTTTCTTCAATAAATTGGATAAGTCATTTTGATGGACTATTTTCCGATCAATTTCGGCACGTCATTTGGAAATTATTTTGAAATTTCGTGACGTGCGGTTGCCTAAAATCTAACGAACTTGGGAGTTCAGTGACTCGAAAAACTTCCCAACGAAAAATCGCGATGTGCGTCACGCGACTAAAATTGAACGCTCTCCTAAATAAATATATCAAGACTTTCGTGTTATGAAAATTGAATGACTGATGCTCTGCCTGTTACGGGGGTAAGGTGCGGGAAACAGAACCGCGAATTCATACAAAATCCTTCAGCGAAGAAAGCCGGGAAAATACTTCTTTGTCCTGTTTGAATTTAGTCGGACATTTTTTCCGATACCAAAAAACAAAGAATTATCTAAGCTTCTAAAGGCTACTGTGCTGTAAAGGATTCTTCTATATAATGCTCTAAACATTTTGCTTTAGAATTTTCTGTAGAATGATCTGAAGAGTATTAGGTCCTCGTAAAGTTTCTAGAGAGCTCTGAGGGATTCTTAAGAACTTCTATAGAATGCTTTAAACATTTTGCTTTACAAGTGTCTGTAGAATGATCTGAAGGCTCAAGAGCCTCGTAAAGTTTCTATAGAGCTCTGAAGGATTCTTAAGAACTTCTATAGAATGCTTTAAACATTTTGCTTTATAAGTTTCTGTAGAATGATCTGAAGGCTCAAGATCCTCGTAAAGTTTCTATAGAGCTCTGAAGGATTCTTAAGAACTTCTATAGAATGGTCTGAACATTTTTCTTTAGAATTTTCTGTAGAATGATCTGAAGGCTTAAGAGCCTCGTAAAGTTTCTATAGAGCTCTGAAGGATTCTTAAGAACTTCTATATAATGCTCTGAACATTTTTCTTTATAATTTTCTGTAGAATGATCTGAAGGCTTAGGAGCCTCGTTAAGTTTCTATAGAGCTCTGAAGGATTCTTAAGAACTTCTATATAATGCTCTGAACATTTTTCTTTATAATTTTCTGTAGAATGATCTGAAGGCTTAGGAGCCTCGTTAAGTTTCTATAGAGCTCTGAAGGATTCTTAAGAACTTCTATATAATGCTCTGAACATTTTTCTTTATAATTTTCTGTAGAATGATCTGAAGGCTTAGGAGCCTCGTTAAGTTTCTATAGAGCTCTGAAGGATTCTTAAGAACTTCTATAGAATGGTCTGAACATTTTTCTTTATAATTTTCTGTAGAATGATCTGAAGTCTTAGGAGCCTCGTTAAGTTTCTATAGAGCTCTGAAGGATTCTTAAGAACTTCTATAGAATGGTCTGAACATTTTTCTTTAGAATTTTCTGTAGAATGATCTGAAGACTTAAGAGCCTCGTTAAGTTTCTATAGAGCTCTGAAGGATTCTTAAAAATTTCTATAGAATGCTCTGAACATTTTCTTTTTAATTTTCTGTAGAATGATCTGAAGGCTAAAGAGCCTCGAAAAGTTTATATAGACTCTGAAGGATTCTTAAGAACTTCTATAGAATGCCTGAAAATGTTTCTTTAGCATTTTCTATAGAATGATCTGAAAGCTATAAGGCCCCGTAAAGATAATAGAGCGATAAAGGATTTTTAAGAATTTCTATAAGTGGGTGATTTACCAGTTTTCAGATACTTAACTAGGTTTACCTCTACTTTTTCTGATTTCGCGAATACAGGTGCTACCCGTCGGTTGCAATTCCCTATAATAGCTGAGAAACAAGAGAGAGGGAGGGGTCCTGGATTTATAAAGTATCAAAAGAGGGAGGCTAGTTTAAAACAGCGTGACATTTACGCGCGTTGTAATTTTTTCCTTTATCTGAATCCTTCACGCGATTCCGCAATCAACCACCAGGGGGCGTGGTTCGGTTCTCTCGTTCCTCTTTTGGTTGAGGTTGTTCTCGTTTCTTTTTATTCGGTCCTGTTATAGTTCTCAACCTTGAAATTATCCAAGGGACTTCTATTCTATACTTTACAGGGTGCTGCTTTGCCACTTGAACCCGTTTGGGGAAATACAATCTGACCCCCATTCTGCGCATAGAATATTCTTTCCACCATCAGGTTGCCACTAGTTTCACGTATCAGCCCCCCATTCTGCGCATCGAATATTCTTTCCTCCGTCAAGTTGCCACTGGTTTCGCGTATCAGCCCCCCATTCTGCGCATCGAATATTCTTTTCCCCGTCAAGTTGCCACTGGTTTCACATATCAGCCCCCCATTCTGTGCATCGAATATTCTTTCCCCCGTCAAGTTGCCACTGGTTTCGCGTATCAGCCCCCCATTCTGCGCATCGAATATTCTTTCCCCCGTCAAGTTGCCACTGGTTTCACATATCAGCCCCCCATTCTGTGCATCGAATATTCTTTCCCCCGTCAAGTTGCTGCAACTGTCTTCATGGCCCTAATCGGTGGATACTTTTTGCTGGTTCAGGAACAATAGTGTTACACCTTTAAAGAAAGGGTTTAGATAATTACTCTACACCGTGAACTATTCGACTACACTTTATACTCCTCGTCAAAAGCGGAAGTATAAAGAGTATACTGATAAAATCGTGTGCTTATCCGGAATTTATCTGGTAAAACATCCACAGGCAGCCACTTTGGGAATACATTTTTACCCTGACTCGAACTATTCGCTACTACAGAATCGGAGTAATATAACGTCATAGGATTACTCTTCTTACTCTACTCCGAAATCCCAGAAAAGGTCAAAAGTATCCTCCTATTGTTAATAATTTTGTTTATAATCTTACAACCCTGATGAGAAGCTCGGTGGTTGGTGCAAGGCGTAACGTAGCACCCTGTACGTCCCTTTTATCTCCTCGGATAAATTACCTCGATATCGCGTCGGAAGATATTAACGGTAATTGGAAAGTCTCTTTCTGTGTCTCTCTTTCTCCGGGATGACCTTGCTGTTTCGAAGGAAGATTTCAGGTATACTAGGTTCGCGTGCGAGGGGCGGGAGGTCACTCATCGTGAACTGTACGGAAGCTAGAACGCAAATACCCTCTTTTTAAAATGTGATTCAATAAATTTCGGACAGTTCCAGGAAAAATCTGCATTTTGCAAATGGTCCAAAAGGTTAGCCATTTTAACTTTAAATTTGCAACGATTAAATTCTTTTTAAACATTAAATAAGCGGGTTTAGGTAATAATTTTCTTTCCTAGCAATTTCAGTCTATAGAAATTTTGTTATTTGCTTTAGCCTTTTAAAAATAAATATAAAAATTCGCGATCTTTTCTGTAGAAACTTTTTATACGGGGCTTTGGCGAATACAGAAAATATTAAGCTTTCATAAATTTTATAGAAAGGCTAAAGAAAATGTTATTCATAATGAAAAGAAAAATAATAATGAAATAGGTGCCACTATAGGCCCAAGTCATCTAGCGACTTTTAATGCCTTCATCCCAGGTGGCCGGGTTAAAGGTTATGTATAACTTATTATTTATCTCTTCTGAGTTAGAATGACTATAGGTGGTTTGTTTTCGCTTGTTCCGGGATTTCGGAGTAGGGTAAGAAGAGTAACGCTATGACGTCATTTTACTCTGATTCTGTGGTGGCGAATAGTTTGAGTCGGAGTAAAAACGTTTTTCCCAAATAGCTGCCTGTGGCCTTTTTAGCAGATAAGTTCTGGCTAGCAGACGACAAAGGGGTTTTCCCCCCTGTTCTTCCGTTTCCCCTTTCCATAAAAACTTGTGGAGGTTAACGGTAATAGTTAGTGTAGGGGGCTGTTGGCTCGCGTGGAATTAAGGGCTTGCCACCACCGTCCTACGCGTTGTAACCCGGCCACCTGTTTAAAGGCAATAAAAGTCGCTAGATGACTTAAGCCTAATGTGGACGGTGCCTTAGGTATTAGCCTAGCTGATTATCATAATTATTATTATTATTATTAAAATCCGATTTACTCCTTCACACCTTTTCAGAATTATTCGTTACCGTCTTAATTTTGTTATTAAACGAAGCGATTACGTTTAAAATATCCAATTATAAAGTTTCGATGCTTTCCGTTTCGTAGTTAGTTAGAAATAGTTAGTAGAACGGCAAACAATTTGAATTTTAGCGTGGTGATTGACGTCGTACACTACGCGTTATTTCTCATTGACCGCTATCCCCAACATAGAGTTTAGACTTGGATACAAAATGTAGATGCTACTGATTCCGTGGCCGAAACCGAAAAATTTCCTGTAGAACCATGAGATTCTACTATTGAATTTTGTACGCGGTTGCTTACATGGTTTTAAAAACACGCGTGTTCTAAATTGACGTCGCCATATCTACCAAGGATATTACACGTATGATCTTGGTAGAATAGTGAGAACTATATAATCTACCAGATGCAGTGAGAAAAATTCACAGAAAACCGTAGTTTACAAACTAGGCGCGATAAAATTATCGTTCAAATTAAAATCTGCAGTGGGGTGCTGCACGTAAATTTATTTTAATATTAAATAAACTCAACGACGGTATATGAAAAGATTAACAAGACGTTTAGTATACTTCAAAAAATAGTTTTTGGCCCAAAACGTTGAAACGCAAAATAACGCCCAAGTATTTGGGTTTCGCCGCCATCATAGGGTGTATCACCGGCGCCAGCACGACAACAGTGAGCGATTTGCGAACTAGCCTAACTTTTGAAATCGCGCAATTTAGGCTTAGGTCTCATATAACTGGAACGCGCCGCGCGTGCAAAATAAAAAAACAAACCTCAAATCTTTCGGCTCTTTCAGCAGCGCACGCTTTTAATTTTTTTTCATTTTTAATCAAGCAGGGAGTGTCTCACCAGGTGTCGCAGCGGACGCGCGCTTTTCGATTTACCGAAATTTCTTTATTTTATTAATAATTAACCGCGTAATATTTTTTTATTCGGTCTTCGCCATAAATTTTAGTTTTTAGGGCTATCTAACTGGTTAAAGCTTGACCGTAATCCTTTAAGTATAATAATAATAATAATAATAATCAGCTAGGCTAATACCCAAGGCACCACCTTAAGCCTAAGTCATCAAGCAACTTTTAAGGCCATTAATTCAGGTGGCCGGGTTACAATGCGTAGGAGGGTATATAAATAAATACCCTTTGGGTATTATACAAAGTGTGACATAATTGCAATTTTCAGTTGGTCCCAGGTCTGATCCCCTACGTACTCAGAAGCCTAATTACGTTCTTGGTCTTACTTGATGTGGCTCACGGGTGCGTGGGGGCGCTTTATACCTTTTAAAACGTTCTCGATCCTTTTAATCCCCGCGCGGTCCTGACCCGGGCTCTGAGACGCTGGCTTATTACAGCGCTAAGAGTGGACAAGGAGGACGAGCTCTTTGGAAAAGGTCCAAGCACCACGGATGGACCCCCGCCAAAACGCGTAATATAGATGAAAATAGGCGGGCGGATGGAGCGTGTCCTCGGGTGCCATTGAAAAGACGCCGTTTTATTACGAGAGAGAAACTGTTGGGAATCCGCCCTCTTTACGGCTTCGTTAAACAGAGGGAGATCATTTCGCAGCGAGAAGAGCCGAGCTTCGCCTTCCTGGCAACAGGTTGCGCTCCGTTCGCTCTTTAGCGACGACGGCCCCTAAATCGCCTCTTCCCCTAGCAGCTTCGTTTTCCAACGCTCCTAGAATTTTAATTACTTTCTCGCGTGGACTGTTCCCATTTTGCGTCTACTTCTTGGAAAATAGTCTACGGGCAAAAGCAGCGCGGTAAAGATTTGTTTCGGTCGTGATAAAATTTGATCATTTTCTGCGAAGTTATGCTTTTATCTGTTCCGCCGCTGTTGATGTTTGGATGGCGGTGTTGCAAATTTGCAAAATATGTTAGCGACAACGCGAAGAATAGTATCAAGCCTAAATGCTGATTTCCACTAGGGCAAAAACTTTACGATGGAGAGCGTCGACCTAAAAAATATCTCTATAGCCTAAAGCTTGGTTTCCATTAGCTTAAGGCTAATACAATTTCTTTGCGTCAAAGCTAACCGTCGCGACCAGGGTTGGACATAAGGATATTTTATTTAGTAGTCAGCCAGACTAGTGAGCCTCCTATCTTAATTTATTTTAGTAGTCACTGACTAGTGGGGGTAGAAATGGGGGTATAAATTCATCATTCATCAATCCCAATTTGATGAAATTGATGAATTTGTGATACGCCATATTCTCCATTATTTATTAATATTTAGGTAAATTTTTCACTAGTCAAATTGACTAGTGGTCCCCAGATTTTAATTTATTATGGAAGTCAGAGCATTTATTTTAGAAGTCAAATGCCGTGACTAGTGCCTTATGTCCAACCCTGGTCGCGATGTTGAAGCGTTATAGGAATATAGGGCGAACACCATAGCCCCGCGGTTCCCAATTTGTTTTTCCGATTTAACCCTAAATGATCCACCTAATTCTGGTGGAACCCCAACTTTTTTTTTACTTATCCTAAAAGACTCTGGACACAAACGAAGATGGCCGCTCTGCGAATTCCCGGAACACCTTTGACCTTTCTACGGACCCCCTATTGGGAACCGCTACAATAGCCAACCTACCTTGAGGCTGCTACAATCAGAAAATCATACCGGGTCGATCGCTTACTATCGGAGGTAGTGATAACTACAGTCTAGTAGTTATACGCTTACTTATAGAATGATTTTTTAACACTACTTAACAGCCCTTATTAAACACTTGAATACAAACATACATTTAACAAACTAACCAGCAAGATATTAAAACAACAAACCCAATAAACTAATAAACAAAAGAAAATATCAACCATTTAAACACATTTCAATAACATCAAAATTTACAACACAATTTAAACAACTCCTAGCCGACTTTATAGTCTATACACCACGGCCTCGTACTTGGTACCAAAAGTATTAAATAAACAGCCATACTTATGTCAGCTCGAACACAACTCACCCTTAGTGAGATCTGGATCTTTTAAACTTTCGTGATACCCGCGGCAGGACTTAAAACTTCGCTGACCAATTGAATTCCTTCACCCAGGCCAATTCTGTCTCTTCTGGTTATAACTCCTTGGTTTTGTTCTAGGCTACTGTCACCACCATTGAGTTGGGAATAAATAGAGGTACAACTAAATCTGGCTGGCGCGGGACAAATTTCTTTCAATAAGGAAACTTTAACAACTTTATCGTTCTACCGTGGCGGCATCTGTCTCTGGTGGTGGACACTATATTGCAATTAAATTTTATCGCGAATCTGACGAGAAATTGAAATGTATGATTTCTCGTAACAAACAAACCTTTGAAGTTGTTTAAAATAATTTTATTCTGTCAACACGATCCTTTTTAACTCAAGTTACGGTGAGTTAGCTAATAACTACTTATATTTAGCCATGTAACTTTACAAAATATAGATGGCACTACCGCCTAATTATAAAGATGAATTTCGTACAGTCTTCTCAGAACAGGTCCCGCGTAACCATGGCAACCGAAATCGCAATTGTAATTCTAGCAGTATTATTCCCAATTCAATGGTCACCACCGAATCCTGCTCAAAGGGCTGACCTTAGCTTTTCCCAATTGGTGAAGAACGTAGACATCCCTATTACCGAGGCCATCCAAACAACGTTTTCTAATAATCTCGAAAGTATGGTATTTATAATAATTAGCACTTTCGCCTCGCAACAAGAGGAGCCAGGTTCGATCCCAATTTGTGGCACTAGGTGAAAACTCGGAATCACTTAGAGATCGGCTGAACAAATAAATTAACCGGCAAAATTTCGATTAATCACAAAAACTTTGGTTAACTGTTTATTTACGAACATTTTATACGAATAAACAACGATTTAACATGCAAAAATAATCGGTTTTTTGGGATATTTTTTGGATAATTGTCGGTTATGAATAAAAATAAATAATTGGATAATTTCTTATTCAAACGCCGATCCCTAGAATCACTCCTTCTGCGTAGAGTTTGCAAGTTGTCTCATTACTGGTTTAAGAAGTTTTTCCCATAGTTTTTCGGTTTCCCCTTTCATAGAAACTTGTAGAGGTTAACGGTAATAGTTAGTGTAGGGAGCTGTTGGCTCGCGTGGCATGTAGGGCTTGCTACTACCCTCCTACGCATTGTAACCCGGCCATCCGAATTAATGGCTTTAAAAGTCGCTTGATGACTTAGGCCTAAGGTGGTGCCTTGGGTATTAACCTAGCTGATTATTATTATTACAACCTTAGGCCTAAGTCGTCATGCCACTTTTAAAGACAATAATTCAGGGGGCCGGGCTACAATGCGTAGCAGGGTGGTGGCAAGCCCTTCATGCCAAGCGAGCCAACAGATCCCTACACTAACTATTACCGTTAACCCTAACAAGTTTTTATGGAAGGGGAAACTGAAGAACTCGAGGGAAACCCCCTTAAACCAGTGGGGAGAGATATACCAACAGTTCAATTAAGGGGCTTAGACTAGGACGGGAATTATCAGAAACATAAAACGACAAGTGACAAAGAACAATTTAACATTTGGATAATATTTACAACCGTTAACTTGACAATATGCTTGTATTATTTAATTTATTAATAGTGAGTTTGAGGAGTTGTTGGCTCACGTGGCAAGAAAGGCTGGCCACTACCCTCCTGCGCATTATAACCCGGCCACCTGTTTAAGGCATTATAAGTCGCTAGATGACTTGAGCCTATGGTGGTGCCTTGGGTATTAGCCTAGCTGATTAATATTATTTATGGCAGTGGGAAAGTTAACGAATTCCTAAAATTAATTATAATGAATGTGGGATAAAATAGGAAAGGAGCTTTTAAGAAGGGTTCCATAAATTCTTTAGAAGGAAGGGGACATTAAAGCAGACACCGCCAACACGAAAGTGAAAGATAAGAGAACTGTCCCGCGGGCTTCGAATATAGGCCCCACAGGCAGAATTAAATTTAATTAAATTAAATTTAAAGAAAAGAAGCCACTGGAAGTGAAATTATTAGAGTTTTTAAATTTCTAAAAAAATTAAATTCGGAAAAATTTCCAGAAATTTTTTCAAATTGCGGAAAATATTTCGCAAATCGGAAAAATAAAAATTGAAACAAATTACTTTTACTTTTTAATGTTGTAAACTTTTTATCGATATCAAATTTATAACCGTAAAAATACTACAAAACATGAATAGTGTTACATTGTTAATCAGTTTAAAGCTAGTCTAGAGGTTAAGGTTTACTTTAAGATTTGAAAAAATGAGTTGAAAATGGCGCTTTATTTAAATTTGCAAACAATATTAGACTAATCATGAAATGAAAACTTTTTTTATTTTTTTCCGAAAAATTATAATACGGAAATTTTCTGGAAAAAAGTCCTCGGTCATTTCTCGGAAAATTTTCCGGCTTACAACACTAGAAATTAAATTAAAACCACAACACCCACTTCTTGTAACTTTTATTGTACAAGAAGTGGGTGTTGTGGTTTTAATTTATCTTATGTACAAGTGTCTCTATCAATTGTAATAACACTAGAAATTATTAAAGAGAAACTAACACATTACTGTTTAATATTTGAAATTATATACAAAGATAATATGCCTAAGATCTGGCGTTACAACAAAGACAACACCGAAATTAGATTTAAAAAAATGCTTCCACCAAACTTCGAAAGCATAGTGAAATCTATGAGGACGAAATAGAATAAATGTCACTGTGTAGCTTTCGCCGTGGCCGCTATTTTGTGCTGGTTTTTACACACAATCCTAAGGATTTGTGTGTATTAGTCTCACGTACAGTGTAGCCGTTGCCGCCGATGGCGCCGTGTCACGCATACCTCTTCAACGGTTATAACTAGAAGAGTCAATGATATCTCGTTCAAAAGTACATATATTACCATTGATAGCCTTTCATAAAGTTTTCAAATCGGAGCCCAAGAAGTTGGGAATTTGCCCAATTTACTATTTTCGGTGATTTCCTTTATGTGGTAGATATTTTGTTTAAAATTAAGTCCGATAACGTTAAGAAAAATATTATTGGATAGGTTAGGATTCAGTGGACTTACAACTTCGGTCATATCAGTAAATATTAAATTTAAGTATAGTTTTCAGGGTAATTTACGGGACCCCAATTTTCGTGGTTTTATATTTCCGCCTAAAAATCTACATATTTAAGTCCGATTTTCATGAAAGTTATATTTTTGAATAGCTGTGGTTTACATATAACCTAGAATTGTAAAAACGTTCCTTAAATTTAATTCTAAGTAAGGTTTTTTGGGCAGCGTATACGGACCCACGCAATTTCCAGCATTGTAAATCCGTGTGTTTATAGAGGTCTACGCACCCGTTTCCCTCTGGCGTTTTTCAAGGCCGTTCAGAGTTGGCCGCGCTTTTAACGTATGACCAGAAGTAACAATTAAGTATGACACTGATCTACCTAGTCTTCGGCGTATGACCAGAAGTAATAAGTGTGACACTCAACGTAACAAATAAGTGTGATCAGAAGTAACAAATAAGTGTGATCCAAAGTAACAAATAAGTGTGATAAGAAGTAACAAATAAGTATGAAACTAATCGAACTAGTCTTTGTCGTATAACCAGAAGAAATAAGTGTGACACTCAACGGCTGACTAGTAGTAACAAATAAGTGTGATCAGAAGTAAATTATAGGAGTGATACTGATCGAAGGAATCTTCGATGCTTTCAAAGTATGACTAGAAGTAACAAATAAGTGTAAATTTGTATATATGTGTGACCGTGGATATATTTTGGTGTGATAACGGCGCTGCAGGTTGCTGCGAATAGGTCAAACAAACTTAACACATTAGGAGGATTGTGTGTATTCTGACCGTCGTACGTCTTGTTTCTCTTAGGGCGAAAAAGTATGGTTGACGTCAAGTCACGTGACACTGAAATTTCTCTATCACGGCGTCAAGACTCAAACTTTATAGGTTACTAAAACACGCGAAAAGGTAGAAAAGTCTGTAATTATAAAAAATAATGTAATTATAAAAAATAATATTATTATAAAAAATAACGTAATTATAAAAAATAATGTTATTATAAAAATAATGTAATTATAAAAATAATGTAATTATAAAAAATAATGTAATTATAAAAAATAATGTAATTATAAAAATGATGTTATTATAAAAAGTAATGTAATTATAAAAATTATGTTATTATAAAAAGTAATGTAATTATAACAAGTGGGTCACTTGACCCAAATAATAGTCTTACACGAGCCCCGCGTCCTCTCCCCAGCCATTTCGCGGTACAGCTCTACCCCAGCGCCAGTCAAGACGTAGTGACGATTCCCACGTCCTCTCTTTCTCTCTACCGTGCCGTGTCATGATTACGGCGGCGGCGGCGGACGCCGGACAACGGAGCGAGACCAGGAGTCTTACTAAGAGCCTATACGGCTCGTGTAAGACTAAAAATGATGTAATTATAAGAAATAAGGTAATTATAAGAAATAAGGTAATTATAAGAAATAAGGTAATTATAAGAAATAAGGTAATTATAAAAAATAAGGTAATTATAAGAAATAAGGTAATTATAAAAAATAAGGTAATTATAAGAAATAAGGTAATTATAAAAAATAAGGTAATTATAAAAATAAGGTAATTATAAGAAATAAGGTAATTATAAGAAATAAGGTAATTATAAAAAATTAGGTAATTATAAAAATAAGGTAATTATAAAAAATAAGGTAACTATAAAAAATGTAACTATAAAAAAATGTAATTATAAAAAAATGTAATTATAAAAAAATGTAATTATAAAATAATGTAATTATAAAAAATAATGTAATTATAAAAAATAATGTAATTATAATAATTAAAATAATGTAATTATAATAATTAAAATAATGTAATTATAATAATTAAAATAATGTAATTATAATAATTAAAATAATATAATGACCTAAAATCAAGATGGACTATGAAATCGTAACAACGTATCACCGAAGATATAAGCTACAGTCCCAGGTTCTTCCTTGCGTAAATCGGTTCTTGATAACATTGTTGGCACTTTTTGAATTTTTTAATTAAAATCAAGTCATATCAATCGATTTTTTTAAATTTAATCGGATTTTTTTTATTTTATTGAATTAATTTATTTTTATACAAATTAATGGCCATTTCCTTGTATAATTGAAGGATATTTTACTTTTATCAGTTAGCTAACCTTTAATTAAATTTAATATAATTATTATTTAATATTTTAGTTTGCTCATATTTTCCGTGTTTTTAATTTTTTAAGAACCTACTAATAATTTGGCCTTTTTCTGCGCTTCTTAAAGACTTAATTCTAAATCGAAAAATGGTCTGCTAAAATGCCATACAATTTGATTTTAACGTAATTAGCGTCAATTAAACCTAATGGCAGATAGGTGATGTCCTCGAAGGCAAATAACTTCTACAAATACAGGTATCGCTTATAAATAACATGATGCAGAAACTGATTTGGACCAACTATTTTGAACTTGCCCAACTTGACTTTTCTCAGCTTTGGGCAAAACCCTAATTACCACTCTTGGGATTCGGGTTTCTTTTTGTAGGAGCGCTCCTCTCTCTAAAGAGCATCTCCAAATAACTGTTGGCGCGAGGTGCCCTTCCCTCCTTCCACCAAACGCCTCTCTTTTTAATTTCGATTTTCTCCAGCGCGTCTTTGATTGCTTTTTACTTGGGACTCGTTTCTTTCGAACCTGTCTTCGTTTCTTCAATTCAGCCTTGGGCATTTTAAAAAAAATACATTCTCAACTCACAAGTGGCTCGTTATCACTTCGAAAATATTAACGCTCACGCGCTATTCAGAGCCGGTTTTTTTTTTTAAAGAATTTTCAGATTATTCAATAAATAATGCTAGCTCAACTCGTCTCTGGCTCATTTTACTTTAACTGTAGAGCTCATTTGGTCGTAAATTACGTCTACTTAAGAGTTTCTACTAGGATCTTTAATCAACTCTAATTGCCCATCACAGCAACGTTCGTGAACTATATTAACTAACTAATAACTAATTTTATTATTGTTATAAAGATCATTAAGAAAATAACTGGTAGAATTCACCCGGCCTTAAGTGATAGAAAATACAAAAGCTCATATCTCTTGAACAATATTTTAGCGATATATAAACTCATTTCTGAGCTCACTTTTAAGTGGAAGCAGACTCTCTGCTCTTAGGTTGATACGAGTCATGGAATAGTTAAAATTCTTTATCATAGCTCTAGTTAAAGGGAATATAACCTGCAAAGCAATCTTTATAGAAGACCCCTTCAATTTTTAAAATTTCCCTGTACCGTGGCGCCAAACATTTCTAAAGCCAAAGGCAAGAGCGGCCAAAGCTGCAAACGTTGGTGTTCCACACCAAATACCTGAGGTTATATTCCCTTTAAGGTTCGCTCACTCTCTGTAATTTTCCGCTCATTTCGGTTCCTTACGCTCAATCGTGCTCGAAAATGAGTGAAGCCCGCCCTCCACTGCTTCAATTTAGCTGTTCGTTGGTCGCCTTAAAGTACGCCCCCTGGAGGGATTTTCATCTCGCTAGGCGCCAATTTTTACTTTTTAGTTTTCTTCTCGCGTTTCTCGCTCTCTATCGAATTACATTGAGCGTATATTGCTGATTATTTCACGAGGATTTTTAATGAGGGCTGCCTCTTCACTTTGTTCACTGTTCTATCGCCGTTCTTTCCAAGGAATGCTGATATCAGAAGTAAATAAGCACAGGGAGTATGGGGATACGATGGTTTCGAGCCGTACGGCGACTTATTAAGTAAAGTACGCATATACCAAGCAGCAGGGATTTTAAATACTGTTTAAGTTTACTTTTTTACGCTGGTTACCTCGATTTGTTTACAAAGTCCGTTTTCACCTATCACACGAACCCCAACCTTAATATTCGCGTTTCCCTGCTGCTTGGTTATGCGCTTTTTGCAGCCTACTTCCTGGGGCTAGTAGGCCTCACTTTGAAGCTCTCTGGCGCTCTTTTCACGCATCGTAGGAAAATGGGAAAAAAACAGGCATACTTCTCAACTCAACTCCTTAAAATTTTTGCATAACATTTTGAAACACCCTGTAGAGTCCAGAAGAAACGTAGTTAGCATTTTCGCCTCGCAGCAAGAGGAGCCGGGTTCGATCCCAGTTTGTGGCACTGGGGGAAACCTCGGAACTACTCCTTCCACGTGGAGTTTGCCAGTTATCTCCACACTGGTTAATGGAGTTTTCCCCCAAGTTGTTCAGTTCTCCCCTCCATTAAAACTAGTTTATGTTAACTGTATTAGTTAGTGTTGGGAGCTTTTAGGTCTTGTGGCATGAAGTGCTTGCTACCACCTTCCTACGCATTGCGACCCTGTCACCTGAATTAATGGCTTTAAAAGTCGCTAGCTGACTTGGGCCTAAGGTGGTGTCTTCAGTATTAGCCTAGCTGATTATTATTTTTATTATCTAACCAAGAACGAATTTAGATTCCCTAGAACATTGAGCCGTGGCAATGTTGAGGTCATGGTTTTATACTTTTCCGAATGACGACGTTTTTAAATCTAGTTGTAGCGCCATCCGGTGCTTAAAAAACTAAGATTTTAAATGACTCAGTTTCAAATCATATTTTCAAAGATTTACTGTGTTATATGTGGACAGTTTCATTTCAATACGTACCATAGATTTTAAGAGGATTTATTTAAAAATAATTATTTCAATTTTAAAAAAGTAATTATACAAATTTTATTGTAAATATAATAATTTTTATGCCCAAGGTGGGTCAAACATTCAAACAAGTTCGCGCGTAGCTACTAAATAGGTAGCCATTTTGTTCTTAATATCAATGAAACCTACGAAAATTAGATTTATGCTTTAACATTTTTAAATTAATATCGTTATGGGCCCTAAACAAAACCTGGTAAGATTTTAAACCCGGGTTATTGAAATAAAATAGCAAATGAAGACAGGAATATCTACGTAAAGAAGTTTGGCAAAGTTTATTAAATTAAGCCTTTCTGTTGATCCCTTTTACAATTACCATTGGTATCGAATAAAATTACAATTTTCGCTCTCCTTTTCTAATTGAACTACTCGAACCATTTTTAACAAGGCAGTTAACCATTTCTAACGTGAAATTAAATTCTTAATCATTTGGAAATAATTAAAATCCGCAAACGGTTAACTCTCGCGTTTTACGAAGAAATCTACACCAGCAAAATTGCGGCCTATTAAGGTGTGTTCTTGCTTAAATTATACATATTTATTCTTGGTGCATATATCTACACTTGGAACTGCGTCATTGATGACGTAGGGATGCAAACTATGTATAAGAGAATTGTCGCCGGAACAATTGTTACCGTTGAAGGTTCTTATGAACCTAAATACGTTCTTGATCTAACATAATAACTTATAAAGGTATCTTTCTTCGCGTAACTTTGTTCGAGGGATGTGACGTAAATTGCGTAACCTTCTTTACTTTCAACGCTTGACGAAATACAAAGAGCAGCTTTGTTTGAGAGTAGCGTTGACCATTGCCAACATATGTTGCAAAAAAGTTGCCTCATGTGACTATGTATTACATAAAAACTTGCTGAGGTTAACGGTAATAGTAAGTGTAGGGAGCTGTTGGCTCGCGTGCCATGAAGGGCTTGCCACCACCCTCCTACGCATTGTAACCCGGCCACCTGTTACTTGATCTCGCACAAGCAACATTGCTTATGTGGTCGAAGGTGGTGCCTTGGGTATTAGCTCTATTTAAAAAAAAAAAGATAGGAAATGGTACGAAAACGCTAGGTTTGGAAATATGCAAATTAAAACTCAATATTTTCTCAAAACCTTGAAAGAGCTATATGTATGGTTTAACATCATTTCTACTCTCAATTGATAACGACGACCATTTCGTTATTTAAAATTCTTATTTCGATTTTCAAGGTTATTGTAATTACCATAAGTCTACAATATTGTTCCATAAGTTTGTCACTTCGGGGGATATTTTTCTGAGAGCTAGTAACGAAGTGACGTCATCACAAGAAGAAAATCTCCCCCTAGCGAGGCGCTGTCCAAGGCTACGTGTGACCCGTTAGCAAGCGGATGCAAAACCGCGCCGAAGTCCGTAATGCAGTCTGTCTTGTGAATAGCTCTCAGTAAAACTTTTGCATTTGAAGAATAGGAAGTGTCACACTTATATTAAATATTATACACTTATGGTACTAATAAACACTTTCTTGACAAGCCTTTATAAAATAACGTTGATAAAATAATTAAGGACCAAAATGGAAAATGTGCTAATCTCGTATGAACTAAGCAAAATAAAACCAACCCCATTATTAACTCTACTAACAATTCTCCTTATTTAAAATTTTAAATTGAAAACATATCTTTTTTGGTATTTTAATATAATCATATATGTAATTTTTTGGACCATGGTTGTTATATTTTTTATAAATATTTTTAATAGAAGCAGAAGTTCGTTAAAGAGTATGAAATAAATTACTAAGCCAGAACAGAACGTGGATTTTAACACCGCGAATAGATCATCGCGCAACAATACAGTGCGTAAAAAAAACAGTACTCGTTCCTCACTAAATAACTCCACTATCGCGCTCTGTTGCTGTTCATGTTGAATACGCTTTCATACTTCCGCCGAAGATATCATTTATTAACTTCTGACAACAGTTACAGTGGCGAATTTAATCCTTTGACCCAGAGGCTGGAACTGAAAGTTACTTTTGATAAAAGGATTAAATCTGTAGCTTGGGCTGCATAAAGATTAAAAATGATTAAACCATGATTAAATTTTTAATCTTAATTAATAATAATAATCATAATCAGCTAAGCTAATACCCAAGGCACCACCATAGGCGCAAATCATATAGCGGCTTTCAATGCCTTTAATTCAGGTGGCCGGGTTACAATGCGTAGGAGGGTGGTGGCCAGCCCTTAATGCCACGTGAGCCAACAGCTCCATACACTCACTATTACCATAAGTTAATGATACCTCTAAGTAGACAAATGGCTATGCTGCCAATGGCGGATATGCTTGTCCAAATTGACCTATGTCTCTCCGTACTGCGTATCAAAGTAGCCTTAACATACACTTGGAACTGCCGAAGCTGACGTTTCTTTAATCCCGTTTGGTGCAAGGCTAGCTTGAACTTCCCCAAAAGAGATAAATTTCGGTATTCCCTTAGAAAATTCGTTCCCCCTGCAGAGGACAAAGAACGTTTTTTTGCTATTGGTTTATTTCTCTCAGCCCAATATAGTTTCATTCTCGACCGCACAGCGGCGCTGGGTCCGAGATATTTTTCAAAACTTTCATTTTCGCGGGAATCGGAGAGACAAAGATTTGACATCACATTTTCTGGACAAAGATTCCACCTTGAAAGGGCTTATTTGTCTACTTAGAGGTATCATTAACTTATGCTATTACCGTTAACCTCTATAAGTTTTTATAGAAAGAAGAATCCCGAAGAACTCGGGGGAAAACCACTATACTCAGAAGGGAGAGAGCTTGCAAACTCTACGCGGGAGTTTTCTCACAGTGACAACAACAGAGTGATCTGCCCCTCGGATGGAGGTTTGACCTCTTTTCTAGGGTATATTCTAGGCCTTAAATAATCCAATTCATTTTATTTAATCTTGAAAATTAACCTGTATAGTATTTAATCTAAGGAAACATTTACTTAGAGCAGTTCTCTCTGAAATTATCATCCTGGTGTTGCGCGAAAAGCCTGGTATTTATAGACTGAGGCTTTGTTTGGGTCTTTTATCCGCACGCTCGACTCCGGAAAAGTGTTGAGAGCCCGCACGCGAGCTGCCCAGCAATGCCTGTCAGACACCATTGCCACGGCGCCCCCTCGTGGCTTTCTGTGACACGAATTCCGATCATTGTGCGGTCGCCGCCAAAAATGCCCCGAACAATATACAAACAAATAATTGGATTTCGGACGTCACTTTGACGCGAAAGAGACGCCAAGATTTTAATCCAGTAATTATTTTAACTAGTGAAAGCAAGAACAGATCGAAACCACTGGAGGCGCCGCCTACATTTTGTGGCACCCTCTGCTGATTTTAAATGCAACGAAAAATACATTTTTAAATTTTTTTAATATTTATTATTATTTAATTTTCCGCAAAAATAAAATGCGGAAAATTTTCCGCAAATCGGAAAAATTAAAAACTTAAACATAAATTACTTTTTAAGGGTTTTTAATGTTTTAAACTTTTTATCGATAACAGTAAGCATACTAGAAAACATTAATAGTGTTACATTGTTAATCAGTTTAAACTAGTCTAGAGGTTTAGTTTTGCTTTTAGATTCGAAAAAATGAGGCGAAAATTCCGCTTTATTTAAATTTGCAAACAATATATTAGGCTTATCATGGAATTAAAACTTTTTTATTTTTTTCGGAAAAATACGGAAATTTTCCGACTTACAATACTATATTTACATATTTATAGGTGGCAATATATTCTTTTAACTGTATGCATTGTTATTTAAACGATGGTTTTTCGATTTGTGTAGATTGCAGCTTTTAAATTACTCTGTTTTTGTTTATTTATTCTAATTGTTTGCCTTTTCGCCGCGGTAGCGATTAAATTGTTTATTATACGCTGTAGCGTTTTAAATAAACGTCTTACTGTGTAACAGTGGTGTGATTATTTTTTAATTTAGTACTATGCACAAGTTAGCCAGTAAATAATCTAAAATATTTATGTTAAATAATTTTAAAGCTAAAACGTTCAATTTAAATAATAATTAATAATGATTATATGTTAAATAAAATAATTTATTTGAAAAAGATATTCATTTGAATTTATTATTGCTATAATTTTTAATACTAAATATATTAAATTTAATTATTTAAAAATTATAAAACTATTCCTTTGAGTATTTGTAAATATAGTAATATTATTGACGCACAGATGGCGACACAGATTGTCATTTAAGGTATGCCCACAAAAGGGTGCGTGATTGAAATGTGGCGAAACATGGAAATGTCGTGTGACGTCACGCAACGTCACCCTTAAAATGGCGGAATGGCGTTAGTGCAGAGGTACTACACTATAAATACAAAATTAAAATTGGACTACACTATAAATACAAAATTAAAATTGGACTACACTATAAATACAAAATTAAAATTGGACTACACTATAAATACAAAATTAAAATTGGACTACACTATAAATACAAAATTAAAATTGGACTACACTATAAATACAAAATTAAAAGTGGACTACTTGGACTACACTATAAATACAAAATTAAAATTGGACTACACTATAAATACAAAATTAAAATTGGACTACACTATAAATACAAAATTAAAATTGGACTACACTTTCCTACACTGAATCGCGTGAGTGTAGCTAATTTTATTAATAAAAATTAGCCTCGTACAGCGTGCGTGTTTTAAATGCATTGATTGAAATATTTATCCATTTTGAGGCTTCAATTCAAATTTAATATAATTCTCGAATATTGACGATCTCCGGACTCCTGTTTCGAGATTATTGACTTTGGAATGAGATATTGATTCTTCGAATTACCTTTCTTAATGCGGCATTCGCGATACATCCCTCCGTCTCTGCGCAAACATTGGGCGAAGTTTCATTTTGATTCTCTTCGCAGAGACTAGACAATCGTTATTCGCGCTCCAACACCCGAACGAAGAACCAAAAATGTCTAATGCTAATCGGTAATTGTTTTCCATTAACGATTCCGCTAAATTTACTCCCGCAAAGTTTACACGTTCATTTTCTTTTGTTTGACCAACGCGCTATACTCGCGGTTTTGTTTAGAACCCCGACTCGGGACGATGGGCATTTTTATGAAATTCAAACTCGCCTCACTCGACGCTCGTTTTTAAAAAATTTACTCTCGTGCTCTGTTGGGAGCGATTCTGATAAATTCGAGTTCTTATTACCTCTCGGATTTTATGGTCCGCTCGTGTTAAAAATGTTACTCTCGCGCTCTGTTTGGAGCGGTTCTGATAAATTCGAGTTCTCATTACCTCTCGGATTTTATGGTAAACTCGTGTTAAAAATGTTACTCTCGCACTCTGATGGGAGCGGTTGTGATAAATTCTATCTGGTCACTAATGATCAGTGACGTAGACATGGGTGTGGTTGACGTGGTAAGCCCCACTTTGCCACTGCTAATGATAGCTCATCTCTTTCTTAATTTTCTAAAAGTAAAAGTAGGTCTGTCTCATTAGCTCGTTTTCATCCTCACGCTCAACTCAATCATAAACTAGTAGCGTCCATTCGTCTCTTCTGCTTTTTTGATAATGTGGGAGTCACACAAAACTTGGGGAGCGAATTCGTGTTCGTGATGGGATTTATTTTTATTTTTAGCACGAAATGGCACATAAAATCAAATGCTGATTTAATTCCTTTGTGTTCTGCAGTTTTTATCTAAAAACTTTGAAAGGGAACCTAAAATAAAAAATTAGTCATACTCAACTCACTTTCGAAGAGAACGACACTCTGCTCTCTCTCTCCCTCTGCACCAATTGAATATATAGTATTCTCGATCACCTCGCTCACTCATTGAATGCGTACCACTAAATGAGACTTCAAACCCTCAAAACCCGCTTCAAAACGAGCGACGCGTGCCCATCCCCACGAGCTCGGCGAAGTAAGTGAAGGAAAAGGCAATGAATAGGTATTTTCTATCTTTCATAAAAGTGTCGTTATACGATATTGGAAAAAGACCACTTGGTGCTTACCTTTATTCGATTTCTATTAATTAAAAACAATATATATTTTATGACTCGCTATTAGGAGTTAATATTGGAGGTCTAACTGCCACCTGCAACCACCAGAGGGTGGTGTATCGTTTCGAAGATTTATACGTTATTAGTATGAACATTCTTTGTCCAATGTATGTTCACACGAAACTTTGAATCATAAATAAAATTTATGACTGAAGTTTTGAATGGGCCATTTTCTGTAATGATTCTTATGGGTCGCGTGTTACCTAAAATGTTACAATATGTAGAGAAATAATGCTTTAAAATTTAAAATTTCATGTGTCATTTCACAGGAAAGACATTTCAAATATTTCGAATTAACGTAGAATTTCTTAAAACATCTCCAAACTTTTAAATCTAAAATCTATGAAATTCAAAATCACTCCTAAACAGCACTGTTTTTCTGATTTAAATCAAGTTGATTTAAACCATTACTAAATAAAATTTATATCACAGTGTAATGGAGGAATTGAGAAATTTAAATTTAGATTTCATTAAATTTCAGTACGAAATCTAAGTAACAAAACTTTTTAAATAGTTATTTAATTTAGGTAGTTCAGATTTCACGTCCTTATCGATTATATAACCGGTATAAGCTAAGTATCCAAAGTCTATTAATCTGAAAATAGCAATCAATTCTTCGAAAATCTAAAAATAATACGAAATGAAAAAAATCCGGTTAAAATAAAAAATCGATTGATTTGATTTTTATTAAAAAAAAAACAAGTGTCAACACTAATAAGGAAAATACATTAGTGTTAGAACCGTCCTTAGGAGATTATGGCAACGCCATCTGTTGAAACGCATTTGACATAAATGATTAGTTTTTTAAACTTCTCTCTTAACACAAGTAAGCGAAAAAAATATGAAAAAGGCTTTATTAATTTGAGCTCGTTAAATGTCAATTACCAGCCTTTAATTTTCGCAAACGCGAAGTTGTCGAATAACCTATACGCCCCCTTCCAAAATTGGTCGAGCCTCGATTCCCAGGTGACGGCATCTCGCGACGTTCATTTTATTAATTAACTAAAAATTGAAAGGTTTCGGGAGGAGGGTGGCGGACAATTTGGATGTTAATTTGGAGCGATTCTTTTCGGAGCTTTCTCCCAGATCAAATCGGGAGGTTCTGCTCGTTCGAGTAATTTCCACTTCATTCCAGCGATCGTTCAGCGATAGCCGGCTCAATTAAAAGTTTAAAAAGCTGGAAATGGAGTTCTTTGACGTAATCCGTTATCCCGCAAATCGAAATGTTCGGTTGAAAGTATCCATCGAGATATATAAAGGAATCGACTCGAAGAGGTTTCGGGGGGAAAGTAGTAAAAGTACCCTCGTAAAAATCGAAGCGCAATGTTCTAGCTCTTTGCTTTAATTGTCGCTGGTGGCTGCTAATGGAAGTAAAAGGTTTTTAGCCCTTATAATTCCCTTCGCAATCGAGGTTCGATAACGGCCCTCTTTGCCTGCCTTACAACTCACGATTCCCATTTTGATTTCATCTCTGCGCTGACTATTTTATTCCCTTCGATGCCGCTGACAATTATAAAATTAAAATTTACTTTCGTTATCTTAAGCGTTCAATTTTAACGATCTATAATTATCACTAATTAATAATAATAATAAATCAGCGAGGCTAATTCCCAAGGCACCATTAGATCCGGGTCATCTAGCGACTTTTAATACCTTTAAATCAGGAGAGTACCCGAGGTGTTTATTACCGATTTTATTCAAAGTCGGCCGTAATGTAGACCTATATGAGATATGAAATTTCCCGAAAGGAGACGTTGCACTACCCATTCGATTTGCCATAACAACCGAAAATGTTTTTGACCACTTAAAACAAAATAATATCTATTTAAAAAGCATGGGATTTCCTCGGTGTCGCAAGGAAATTTTTTAAAAATTTGAAAATCACGAAATGGGTAATTTGGACCACATTTAGGTAAATTTCATCAAGTTTGGGTAAACATTTTTGGGTAAAATAAGGAAAAGATCTTATTTTTGATTTAAGTGGTCAAAATAATTTTCGGTTTCCTAACCATAACATCGATCAAGTTTAACGTAAATATTTCCACAAAATTCAAATTTAATAAAAATTTCGACCAAATTCAAATTTAATAAAAATTTCGACCAAATTCAAATTTAATAAAAATTTCGACCAAATTCAAATTTAATAAAAAATTCCACAAAATTCAAATTTAATAAAAATTTCCACAAAATTCAAATTTAATAAAAAAAAACCACAAAATTAAAATTTAATTAAAATTACCACAAAATTAAAATTTAATAAAAATTACCATAAAATTAAAATTTAATAAAAATTACCACAAAATTCAAATTTAATAAAAATTTTCACAAAATTCAAATTTAATAAAAATTACCACAAAATTCAAATTTAATAAAAAGTTTCCGCAAAATTCAAATTGAATAAAAATTTCCAGACGTACGATAATTGTTTACTGAAATCGAGAATTGTTTTTCTAAGGTACTACAATTTGATTTTAAGGACCTGGCAACGCTGCATACGCTGATAAAAGTTTCGGCGCGCGGCGATAGCGTCGCGGACTATTTTTATCCGGGAACTGCTTTGATTGAATTGTAAGGCGAGGGTGGCGGCGCACTTAGTTAGCGTCGATGGCGCGCCAATTAAGAGAGATTGGCGCGGGGCTCGTTGCAATTATCCGACGAGAGATCAAAGTCAGGAAAGTCAGCCCCACTCACGTCTCTTCCTCGCGGATATACACCCAAATTCGATCTCTTTTTCACATATCGCCTTCTTCATCGCCATTAGCGTTTTTTGCTTCTCAGTCCACTGCCGAGCGACATCTGACGGAGCCATCGAGAATCTCCAAAAAAAAAGACTCATTTTATTAAAGTCAGCTGGTACCGCTGAAAGTTATAAATATGGTAACTAATACTTAATAAGGGAGTATAAAAATGCAGAACGTGATATATATGGTAACTAATAGTAAATAAGTTTATGGTATAAAAGTGCCAAAAGTTATAAATATGGTAACTAATACTTAGTAAGGGAGTATAAAAATGCAGAACGTGATAAATATGATAACTAATACTAAATAAGATTATGGTATAAAAATTCCAAAAGTTATAAATACTGTCAGGCCTAACTAATACTTAATAATTTAGTATAAAAATGCAGAACGTGAGAAATATGGTTACTAATACTAAATAAGGTTATGATATAAAAATGCCAAAAGTTATAAATATGGTAACTAATACTTAATAAAGGAGTATACAAATGCAGAACGTGATAAATATGGTAACTAATACTTAATAAAGGAGTATACAAATGCAGAACGTGATAAATATGGTAACTAATACTAAATAAGGTTATGGTATAAAAATTCCAAAAGTTATAAATATGTAACTCATACTTAATAAGGCTATGATATAAAAATTCCAAAAGTCATAAATATGTAACTAATACTTAATAATGGAGTATAAAAAATGCAGAACGTGATAAATATGTTAACTAATACTAAATAACCTTATGGTATAAAAATGCCAAAAAATATGGTAACTAATACTAAATAAGGTTATGGTATAAAAGTGCAGAAAGTGATAAATATGGTAACTAATACTAAATAAGGTTATGGTAAAAAAATGCCAAAGAAATATGGTAACTAATACTAAATAGGGTTATACTATGAAAGTGCAGAAAGCGATAAATATGGTAACTAATACTCAACAGGAATCCATACCTCTACTTGGAATGCTTATGCTTATCCTGCCGTATCGCGTATGGTAAGATCACTCTGACTGCTTTGGCCCGTCTAAAAAAAAAAAATCCCCTCTGCGCCCGCTCCCCTCTCACGTTGTTGTTTGTTAAGTTACCATAGGGACGTCAAAAAAAACCGACAGCCACATCGAGACAAAAATCTGCCGCGATAAGCATTCCCAGTAGAGATATGGATTCCTGTACTCAAATAATGCTAAATAAGGCTATAGTATAAAGATGTAAAAATCTGATAAAAATGGGTTGCTGGTGTTAAGTAAGGTTATTTTAAAAAATGCAAAAAATAATAAATTGGTCAGTTATAGGCAATGTGTGGCCATAAATCAATAAAAGTATGGGTTGTAGAAAGGTTAATATATTAGATTATTTTATTCACAAAAAGAGTAAAATAATCATTTTTCTGGGAGGTTGAAGTAACCCTAAACTGAAATTGGTTGTAATTAATTAAAGCAGCTGGAAAAGCGTGTGCGTATCATTTTTTATTTGACCCAAAATAAGTTTATAATTTATATAGGTAATTTATCAGGGACGTAAGAATGTTTTGGAAGTTTCGCAAGTCCTAGGTCTTTGAACCTTATTTCTTTGAAAAATGACACCGTCCCTTATTTATTTTTTTGTGACCATTTGAAAGTTTCTAGACGCTGTTAAAGCGATAATTTACACTAAAATGGGATAGCTTCTACTTAATTTCAAGTATAGTTTGATACAAAAGCAATACTTATTTCAAATGATCAATATTTTAACTTTCTAGTATCAAAAGTAGCATAAGATCCAAAAGTGTGTCAGCTGTACCTTCGCGCCTATTTTTAAATTTCTAGTGAGACCTAGTCGCACTATAGACTACATAACCTACTAGTTGGAATAGTACTAGCAATATTATATTTAGTTTTTAGTCTGGCGCAATTTTCTCTCTTCGATTTACTCGCCCGTAGACATACGTTCTAAAACGCCTCACTCGGCGGCGCTGGAGTAACTCGATTTTGATGACGTATTTCCGACCCCCACTTCCTTTCCCTTTTTTATTTTGCGACAAACTCTCATTAACTACTATACCGTTCTGACACACTTTTGGGTCTTATGCTACTTTTGCTAGTATGGTATTTGAATTTTGGTTCATTACGTCTAGGAGCAACAAACACAAGGAGAACGCAGCTAGCCTTTAAACCCGCTAAGGCAGTGTTGTGTACAAATTTCATTGGACGAGCCTTTACGCTGAACGTTTTAAGGGCGGGGGGAAGACAATTTCCGAATTTTCCCCTTCCGACGACAGCTGGCGATAATGCGTTTAACCAATGAAAATTGTACACAAGCAAATGCACGACTTTGGACGGGTTGCGTTCTCCTTGTGTGGGGTGCTGTGTAGACAAAATTTCGATTAATCGTAAATATTTTGGTTAACTGTTTATATATGGATATTATTCATGGATAAACAACGATTTAACGTGCAAAAAAATAATTTATATTTTCGGATAATTGTAGGTTATGGATAAAAATAAAATAGGTGGTTAATTTTTATCCAAACGCCGAACTCTAGCGCTGTGTTTGTTGCTCGTAGATTACGTTTTTTTATATTTAGCTAAAAGTGGGCGTTAGTGGCCCCCACGCAGTCAAAGTTTTGGACAATGCACCCTTGGTTCCTGCGCCCCTTTTGGGGTACCAGTTTCGGTGTCGGGGTCGTAGTGTTTAATTCTAGACGGTTTTTATTTGATATCTTTCAACGGAAAACGTTTCGTCGGTCGAATCTTCAATTTTTGTTTTTTTATAACGTCGCTTTTGCATTTTTATTCTGAACGTCTTTCCTTTTTGCGGATGGTCGCTCTCGCTCCTTTCACGGCGAGTCGAAAAGCTTTTTTTGAAATGCGAGTGGCGTCGAGGAGAGAACGTATTTAGGCTAGCGAGAACGTATAGCTTCCTTTGCGGATGAGGCTAATCGATTCTTTCTTAAACCAAGTTTAGTAAATATGCGCTTCCAACGGTCAACTGAATAAGATAATTAAGCCGTAATTTTCAGATAATAATAGTAATAATCAACTAGGCTATTACAACAGGCACCACCTTAGGCCCAAGTCATCTAGCGACTTTTAATGCCTTTAATTCAGGTGGCCGGGTTACAATGCGTAGGAGGGTTGTGGCAAGCCCTTCACGCTACGCGTGCCAACAACTCCCTACACTAACTATTACCGTTAACCTCTACAAGTTTTTATGGAAGGGGGGAACGAGTGGGGAGAGAACTTGCAAACTCAACGCGGAAGCAACAAGCTGGGGTCGAACCCGGCTCCTCTTGCGGCGAGGTGAAAGTGCTAACCACTCCGCCACCCCACTACCTGAAGATAATCAGATCAGGTTGATCTGTTATGTTCCACTCATCCAGCAATCTGATCTCGAATTGTATCTTATTCATTCTACCAAGTAACCGATCTGAACTGATCTGCTGTAATTCAACTCACGAGATTCAGTTACGGACTTAATATTATAATTAAAGGAAAAGTCCAGGTTGGGTAAAACTTGGGTCTATTTGAAAGATCATGTTTAAATAAACTCAAAAATATCAGTCGTAAAATTGTATCTTTTTTTAATGACGAGAAATTCATTTTTAAACGAGCCAAATTTACCCGCCAAGCGATCTGAAATTGTGTTTCGCGTTGACGTTTTAGGACTTTAATCACGCGCTGTTCGCGCTATAGCAGCGCTCTGTTCCCTGCGCGTGCTTGCTCCGCGTGCGGTCTGTGGAGGGAAGATGAAAGAAAATGGCAGCTCGCTTAGCGGGTAAATAAAAATAAATTTCTCGTCATTAAAATAAGATACAATTTTACGACTGATATTTTTGAGTATATTTAAACTTGATCTTTCAAATAGACCCAAGTTTTACCCAACCTGGACTTTTCCTTTAACTGAAATTAAAATTTTAAAATAATTTTATGTAAAACCGATAATTGAGAGGAATCTGAAATCAGCCCACATTCTATTGGTCACTTAACAATGAATTCAGATTAGTTGCGGGTTCGAAATACCTGGTTTAAAATTTGACCAATATCAATTGATCTGATAAACGTAAATGATCATAATCTGAAATCTGATCTATCTCAATTATTTCGTAAATTCAGATGATGCAACTGTTATCTTTGAATCGGTTGAAAGCGATTTGAAAGCACTATACATGTAGTAAACCAATAACCATTTTAAATCGTGGTTTGTAAATAAAATTGTACATTTTCTTGGCCTTAAAAATATAGTAGCAAATAGTACTACATAAACCTGGCCAGACTGAAAATTGAAATTCAAATTTTAACAGCAACACCATCGGTCGGGCACTTGTTTTAAAATGTTTTTTCTTCATATGTTAATTGATAATTTAATCTATTTATGGTGAATTAAATTAATTAAATGGTAAAATTTATCTTTAATTAAAGTGGCAAGAATTAAATTCATAGTTAATTTGAACTAAACAAAAAATGCACGTTATATCGAAAAATTTAAAATAAAATAAAATTGTTTTCAAATGTTTCATCTTAACCTGAAAATTGAGAATCTGCAAACTATTTTGCTTTTTATATAGAGATATATCAATTAATCCAGCTTTATTTAAAGTTGAAAAAGCTAAAGTAACAAGTAAATTAACTATACACATTTTCTCTAAAGGTAAATGCAAATATTCTTAGGAAAGTCGCTAGATGGCGCTAGGCTCCTTTTCCGTTTGTACCAAAAAACGGGGATGGAAGAGGGGAATTATATCGATTATTTCAGGTTCACGCAAGCCAAATGCGAATTACATTTTAAGAAGAACGTTTTCTTGCCGTGAAAAGTTCAGATTGGCAATTACCAAGGGAAGAGCTTGGAAGCCGCGCATGGCTAAGTTATTAATGATTGAAACTCGGATATACTTTGATTGTAAGTGGAATCGGAAGTGTCCAGCAAAAATGCACCTCGTAATTCCGAAACTTTCCATAGAAATTATACTAATAATAATAATAATCATCTAGGCTAATACCCAAGGCACCACCTTAGGCCTAAGTCATCAAGCGACATTTACAATGCGTATTAGGGGGGTGGAAAGTCCTGCAAGCCACGCGAGCCAACAGCTCCCTACACTCACTATTACCGTTAACCTCGACAGGAATTAATATTACTGGTTTCCCACCCGTGCAACGGAAATAGGGCTGGAAAAATCCTAGAATATAATTGGTCCTATCTTCTATCACGAGGAGGAGTTACTCGGTTTTACCCAGATTCTTGAAGCTCAAGTTTGGCAATTTATTTTAAAAATGTTATAAATAATAACACTTAATTCCAATGATAGGTGGTTTCTTTTCGCCTGTTCTCGGACTAAAAGTGTACTCGTTTACCCTAAAACGTTTTATTCGCCTGTTCCGGGGATGAGAATTACTCCGGCCCATAAACTATTCGCTTTTCCGGAGTATTAGGGCTACTCTTTTTACTCCTTCTGAAAAGGTGTAAATGAGTAAATGGATTTTAATAATAATAATAATAATATAATAACCTAAGGCAGCACATTAGGCCAAAGTAATCGAGCGACTTTTGATGCCATTAATTCAGGTAGCCGGGTTACAATGCGTAGGAGAGTGGTGGCAAGCACTTCATGCCACGCGAGCCAACAGCTCCCTACACTCACTCTTACCGTTAACCTCAACAAGTTTTTATGGAAGGGGAAGCTGAAGAACTCTGGGGAAAATCCCCTTAAACCAGTGGGGAGTAAACTTGCAAACTCAAGGCGAATGGAGTTGTTCCGAGTTTCACCCAGTGCCACAAGCTGGGATCGAGCCCGGCTCTTCTTGCTGCGAGGCGAAAGTGCTAACCACTCCAGTTGGCTACCGATAAAAGTTGGAATATGATCTTCCACAAAACCCGAAGGATCCGATGCAGCAGTTGGTTGGCGTAAATCTACTTTTGCCATTTTATAAATATGTTCGCCCATTTTTAGTTTAAAGTACGGCCAAGAATGTATTTATTTCTACTCGGGGAGAATGAATATGCCCTGAGAGAAAAAAGCCCTGTTCAAATTACATGAAAGTGTTGGAAGCAGGGGATGCCAAGACGTTTCTGTCAATATAACAGCTTATTCCGTATTATAATATTACAAGTAATTTTATGTTAATTTAACATGATGAAATATCTGTAAATAACCCAGTAATAAAGTCTGTCAAATCAACATGAATAACAGTCTGGAGTACGTGAACCTTATACGTAGTTTTATTGGCATATTAAAGTTGGTTTTACACATCCGTCGGTAGAAAATACTTTTTACATCTCAGTAAATTCGATAAGTAGCAAATTCAACAAACCATATTGTAGAATATACACTGACGCGTTTAGTGAAATTTACGAATATGAAACGGAATTTTTTACGTGGTAGCTAGAAACAAAACAGCTAATATGCCGATCTCACATTAATCAATAAAATATAATTAAAGGTTATCCGAACAGACAATTCGGGGCTAAACGGGTCAAATCTCTCAGAGAGACCCGATAAGCACAACTTGTTCTTGAATCTTAATGGCTCAGCTTATGTTCAGTCCTTTTGGACTAGTATTTTTTAAAGTTTCATGCTTAAGGTTGATTTCTAGTATATAGCTAAGGTAGCCTACGTAAAGAGACTATATTCCAAAATATAGCACCATTATAATTTACATGCTTACGTAATCACTGATACACAGCTATTTCACTAGTAAAAATGATTTTGTTTAAAAAATAACCATAAAATCAGAAGAATGTTTTACGAGGCAACTGGGTTTTCAAGTTTTCCAGATAGGTACGAATATAATAGTGAGCCTCTCTGGTTCAAGATAAATCGGGCCAAGACTTTGGCCTCTCTATAATCCAAAGTAAATAATCACGTAAGTAGTATTTTACCGAATTGTTTATTGCTGTAAATCAATTCGACAAACGACTAAATATTAAAACGCTCGCTTAGGTTGTAAAAAATATCTCACGGTTTTTATATTGATTCATTTTTCTTACTTATTTCGTACAATTTGTATAACGTTTTAATTAATATTTAATTAAAACCATTTAAGGCCAATATTGGATGGCTATAGCCACAAAACATATTATGACTCTATCATTAATAGATTTCAAAATCGAGCTATTGAAAGTCAAAGTTTAGTCAATGCCTGCCTTGGGCAGTGCACCCAAAAATATAACTTTGGGAAATGTCGGAATTGAAAACATTTCTTTATCACTTCTTGGTCTGCAGGGTGAAGGATTATCCGAGGGGGCTAACCACTCTTAGAAAGTCTGTACACCGGATTACGCTTAGATTAGCACTGCCAAAGGCAGGGACTTCAAAGATTACGCGTAGTCCCATTCATACAGTCAAAGGTACGGATCTGTACACCGATTACGCGGAGTGATCAGCCCCTCGGGATTATCAAAAAAATTGTCATGAATTATGCCTAATTAAATTTATGGTATTTACTAACCCTTGTAAGTAGATGAAGGGTGATCGTACGCCCCCCCCCCCCCACAGCAATGAACAAATAAATACAAATGTTTAAAACATTTGTGTGCTTGATGAATTATATGTTTGAAGTTTGTAAATTGAAATTAATTGATTCCGGTATATCTACAGCGTCAGATATGCTAAATGTTTTTAAAGAACTTCCATGTTAATCTTACTGAAGCTAGCCGTTTAAGTACATATCTGTTATTCAAGTAAACTTTACGTAATGAACTGTTAATTTTACACTCTCGGTGTGTGTAATAAATACAGCTGCAAATATTCTTGAACATTTTTACAATGTCCTTCTGTACATTTTACAAGACCAACCCATTTTTATAGAATACAGGACATTTATGTGCTTATGTTCCTGTATAAAATTAAGGATACGTGTAATTTGTACAGGATTATTCTGTACAAGTTGTACACACACGTTTAATGTAAATATCTTCTGTTAAATTAAAGGATAACAGTAATTATCACAGGATTATTCTGTGCAAGTGATATACAGACGGTTCAAGTAAAATTATCCTGTTAAAACTAGGGTTTTTTCTCTCAGTGTGTCGAGACTATCGACGGACACGTTGAGGCCCTAACCCCGTCACGCTAAGGGGGGGGGGAAAGGAGGCGGTCTTAGTTTTTGCGTCCTCGCAGCAGCGTTAATCACGTCGAAAAACGTAATTTTTAAGAACCAATGAGATTGCAGTATTATTTGATTTTATTAAAGCGGAGGAGCATACCGGGGGCCCCAACGGGTGAAATTGGAGAAACGCTAAAAATAATCTCGACATATTCATTCTCCCTGAGTATAAATAAATACATTCTTGGTACGGCCTACTAAATTGTCATCCATTAATTTCAAACTAGCGAACTCGAAAGCTAGACTCGTACGTTCCCGGTCCCATAAATATGTTCTTGGTCGGAACTCGCGAGGGTAAAGGATCGTCGTTGAGGGGGGATGCAAAAGGAAGTAGACATTTCCGTCGACGGCGGAAGGGCAGTTTCGCTGTGTTTGAAAACTTCCGAAATTTATTCATTTGCATTTACCCTGTTCCTCGGAGAGGGCCTCTTCTGCTCCGTCGACTCCTCTCCCTCCACTTCCGTCTATTGAGGAATTTTTTAGCCGAACAGTCGACGGCATAAATTTCCCTTTGACTAAAACCAGACGACCAGAAGAGAAACACGCCTCTATACACACACATACACCCCCACACCCCCCCACATATATATATACATTTATATATATATATATATATATATACATACACATATGTCTATGTAACGAACTGACACTGAGATATATTACCTTGTCTTGACAAAAGATGGCGTCACGTGGTATAACGCTATTGCGACTAGTCTGTTTACGAGGTCGAAGGTTACGAGTACGCGGTGGTTGCGTGGCGACATCTTTTAAGGGGGAAGAATACAGTAAAAGCCTCTTTTTCGTTCAAGCTGAACGTTTGTTTTAACATTTACATAATTGAATTATATTTTTCTTATTAGGCTGAACCTTCCTCTAGTGCTTAAAATAATTTTAATAATTCTAATATTAATAGTTAACGGGATATAAGGTCCTAACTAAAGGGTAGTTTGGGCGCTTGCCCAACTTGTTTAGCTCCGGGGGTCCGAATTAAAACGTAATAACTTAATTACTTTTAGATTTGAAATTGTCAAAATTATTTTAAGCACTAAACAAGAGGCTGTTCTACACTTAAATATTAATTTTATAAGTTACAATACAAAATTAAAAGAGTTCAGCTTGAAATAGCGCGAAAGTAGACAATGGCTACTGTAGTCTCCCCCCTTAACGATGTAGAATTATGATATTTCTTGGAAAATATAGTGACATCCTTAATTTAATATTTATAAGGGGAAATGGCCGCAAATGACTTTTTCTCGTCAAAGTCGTTCTGACCGTTTTTGAAGAAGATACAATTGTTTAGGATTTTTTTGGTACTTGAACTATAATATCTAATTTACAATTTGTTGGGGTCTATTTTTGATTTACCCTTTAGATATTTTTGAATAAATACCAAATGTAGAGTTAAATTTGTAGAACACATTTGATACTTCATAATCTTTTTAACATGTACAACAGAACGTCACCTTGACAAGGGCTCGTTAAACAATTTTTAAAATTAAAAGATTTTAATGAAATAATTTTTTTTTAAATACCATGAAGTATCAGTCGTTTTCTTCAAATTTAACTCTATTATAACAAACCATGAAATGTAACATATATGATTATATTAAAATACCAAATATGTTGAAAAGAGATATAATTTTCAATTTAAAATTTGAAATTAAGGAGAATTGATAGTATCTAGAGTTAGTAATGGGTAAGTTTTTTTGCCTAATTCATAAAAGATTAGCACATTTTCCATTTTGGTCCTTAATTATTTTATCAAACATTATTTTATAAAAGCTTGAATCAACATTATTTTAAGAAAGTGTTTATTAGTACCATAAGTGTATAATATTTGACATAAGTGTGACACTGCCTATTCTAAACATACAAGAGTTTTACTGAGAGTTATTCACGAGACAGACTGCATTACGGGCTTCGTCGCAGTTTCGCGTCCGCTTGCTAACGCGTCACACTAAGCCTTTAACAGCGCCTCGCTAGGGGGAGATTTTCTTCTTGTGATGACGTCACTTCGTTACTAGCTCTCAGTAAAATATTCCCCAAAGTGAAAAACTTATGATACAATATTATAGACTTATGGTAATTACAATAACCTTGAAAATCGAAAAACGAATTTTAAATAACGAAATGGTCGTCGTTATCAATTGAGAGTAGAAATGATGTTAAACCAAGACATCACAGCTGGTGTACCGCGGCTGAGCAGCAGTTCTACCAACCTTGCGCTAGGGGGGATTCTCATGTTGTAAAATATTCTCCGAAGTGACAAACTTATAAACTTATGGTCCGAGTTTCGCGCCTTTTTGTTTGCTCGGAGACCTATCGGTACGAGCTTTTAGTAAGTTTTTAAATTTCTTCAAATTTGTTTAGGGTTTAGCTTTATTATCCCTTTTCATAATGGACTAATCTACTTATTCGCTAATTTTATTATCCTTAGTCCATAGCTGGCTCCTTTTAACTTAACATTACGTATATACTAATCTCCACCACTCTCCCACTATTCGGCTTTCCGTTGCTACGCAACTCGTTTTGAAATTTTTAATATTTAGTCTTAGTTTCTCTATTCGGTGTTATAGTCGCAAGCCAGATTTAGGTTCCCTATAGAACAACGTCTTCCAACGCCATTTGAATCACAAGTGGAGGGGGTTCAGTAGACTACGACATAGGCATTATCTCTGAGTAGAAATCCATTCTTTGACTCGTAAATGTCATCTTTCTCGATGCTTGTATGGTTTAATAAATTCTATTTTTAAATTTTCCATTTCAAATTCAACTCTTCTTAGTTTAAAAATGGATATTTGCTGGAGCGAAGCGGCCCTTGAGAGCCTCGGGATATATTTTAGTTGGCCGTGACTAATCAACTTGCCAGTGCTATGGAACTTACATTAGAAAATATGGAAAAAATATATATTTTTACAATAAATATGGAAAACATATCTTTTTCCTATTTTCTAAGTAACAATTTCAAGTTTTATCTTTAGTTTTGGTATCACACTTTTCTCGTTCCTGGGGTCGTTCTATTCAAAGGGGTTTATAAATTTTAGAAGCGCTGATTTGAATATGGCTATAGAAGTTTGTGAGTAACGTGGTCTGTTGATTCGACTCTCCTGAAAATTAAGTCGTTCATTTGGAAGCAGTCCCCTTAGAGTTGCCTTTCCCGCATAAATTTACCTAACGTGCTGTACTCCAGGGGCACCGCAGTACGGGTATCAAACTAATACTTTTAAAACTATTTTACTTTGGTCATTTCTTACTGTAGAGAGAGCTATTTTCTTTTGGTAAGGGAGCCAAGTGTGAGTGAAAAACAGCGTTGCCGGTTGGCCAAAGTTAAATTATGATTCCAAAGTCTTAAAATTGGAATTTTGAAGTCACAATTATAGTACCGTAAAATTTCCAATAGGAATTCAAATTTTATTAGAAAAACCCAGCGTTAATATGAAGTAGATTTTGAAAAACCGATTATTCAATTTCTTAAGATAAAAAAACGATAAAATTTTCCAAAAGATTACTATAGGTATATATCTTAAAAAGTAAGCCTGTGAAATTAAAAAAAAAGATCTTAGAAAATCAGAAATAATCGAAAATACATCTTAGAAAATCAGAAATAATCGAAAATACAGCTTAGAAAATCAGAAATAATCGATAATACATCTTAGAAAATCAGAAATAATCGATAATATATCTTAGAAAATCAGAAATAATCGATAATATATCTTATAAAATCAGAAATAATCGAAAATACAGCTTAGAAAATCAGAAATAATCGATAACACATCTTAGAAAATCAGAAATAATCGATAATACATCTTAGAAAATCAGAAATAATCGATAACACATCTTAGAAAATCAGAAATAATCGATAATACATCTTAGAAAATCAGAAATAATCGATAACACATCTTAGAAAATCAGAAATAATCGATAATACATCTTAGAAAATCAGAAATAATCGATAACACATCTTAGAAAATCAGAAATAATCGAAAATACATCTTAGAAAATCAGAAATAATCGATAATATATCTTAGAAAATCAGAAATAATCGAAAATACATCTTAGAAAAATCCAAAATAATCTAAGAATATCAAAAATAATATAAAAACCATCAAAATCGGTAAATATAATAATAATAATAATCAGTGGTAATTGAAAGAAATCTATAAAAATGGTCGGAAATCTTTGGCAATCAGAAAACTGGTGTAGAATTTGTACTGATGTGGTTGACACCTTGTAACCAACTAAATATGGACATATGGACACTGAGTGCGTGTGACACAGCTGTGAGTCACGGTACCTGAAATTGTTTCTAAATAAATGTCTAAATTGTAACGAAATAATCTTTTTAACTCATCTATATTTACTGAGCTACAGAGTTCAACAAGTTAGCTTTATTATCCATATAATCTGCTCAAAGATATCCTAAAACTATAAACTAAATAATATATAGTCTTTGTTCAAGGATATTCAGGGAGAGCAAACCCGTGAGTGCCCGCGAGTGGGTGTAAATATTTTAGCTGGATTAGCCAGTACGGTATTTTTATTGTAGGGTCGGGTGCTATTTTATAATGAATTTTTAACAAACATTTATGTGTGGGCTTTAGTAAACGGGCTCCTACCTCTACATGTGTGACGTCACACATGACAAACATGTCAGATGACCTTGAATGACAATCTTGAATCAATCCAAAGTTATTGTCAGAAAATAACAATTCTATAAATTATAGAAAATATTAAATGCCCAAGTTTTCTTCCGCCTTTCACCCTTTAAATTTACTTTCCTTCCAAACAAATACCCTGGTGGTAGGCCACCCGCAGAACACGTTGGCCTAACACCAGGGTATTTGTTTGGAAGGAAAGTCAATTTAAAGGTGACAGGCGGAAGAAAACCTAGGCCTTTAACATTACAGCGTAAGTTAGTGAATAAACATTTTGTAACTTGAAAAATAACGTTTCGAACTTTGATAATTTTACGAAAATATTTATGTTTATTTATAAAGGTACTTGAAGTGTTTTACGTCGAAATAATAAAATGTTCAATGCAAATTCTTTTTCGTGCGCTAGAAAACCCTAGGTTTTTCCGTACTTTTAAAATCCACATATGGGCGTTGTTATGTATTTGCCTTGACCCGATGACGTACTTGGATGTTACCGTAGAATCAGTCGTAGTTTGAACGCATGCGCGAGTTTAATGGAGTTTATCGCGTTGAATATAGCGTACACACACACACACCTCCCGGTCGAATACGCGTGCATCCAACATGGTAATTGTAGTATATCTAAAAATACTCTCGAGTGCGTGTGTATCGACCACCTTGGCTAAGCGCGTCGTATCGTATTACACCAATCTAGGCGAAACTTAATCGAGGCTAACACCTCCTGTCATCATCCTTGTACCATGGAAAAGACAGCCCTAAAGGGGCATGGCTGCTTAGCTCTTTCGCCTCGACGATTTCCATGCCTCTTCATATTGTTCAATGTTATATCGCCGTTCTTTCGAAGGAATGCTGATATCAGAAGTAAATAAGTATGGGGATTATGTGGATATCTGTGCTTTGAACCGGGCTTCCACTTAATAAGTTAATATGTAAAGTCCGATCAGATAGACGACGATAAGGATTTTAAGGGTCCCCCAATTGACCAAATTGCATTTAAACTTGATTAAATTTAATTTTTTAAATCAATTTAAATGTATTTTTAACGTTTTTGAAATTTTAAAAAAATTTCATTTTTTAAAAGGTTTCACAGGGGGGGGGGGGACCCTTAAAATCCTTCAGATTACCATGTTATTTTCAATGGAAAAATTCCAAATCATGTTGTCAAAAACGTTTTCGGTTGCCATGGCAAAACGAAAGCCCGTCACAACTTTTCCCTTGCAGGTTTGTTTAAGGTACATGGAGTTGTACACTATACCCAAGTTTGAACAAAATCGATGATTATTACCTCGGGTCGTCTCCTTGTAAGTATAAACCACTTATTGTACAATAAAAAGGTTTTAATAAAAAAACCATTTATTCTACAATAAGTACCCGATGTGTTTATCGCCGATTTTGTTCAAAGTCGGCCGTAATGTAGACCTATATGAGATATGAAATTTCCCACAAGGAGACGTTGCACTACCCATTCGATTTGCCATGGCAACCGAAAACGTTTTTGACCACTTAAAACAAAAAACATATTTTTTCTTTATTGTTACAATTTTACCCCAAATATGTTACAATTTACCCAAACATTATGACATTTACCTAAATGTGGTCCAAATTACGCATTTAGTGAGTTTGGAATATTTGAAATATCTGAGAAATATTTGAAATATTTGAAATATTTGAGAAATATTTGAAATATTTGAAATATTTGAAATATTGGAAATATTTGAGAAATATTTGAGAAATATTTGAGAAATATTTGAGAAATATTTGAGAAATATTTGAAATATTTGAGAAATATTTGAAATATTTGAGAAATATTTGAAATATTTGAAATATTTGAGAAATATTTGAAATATTTGAGAAATATTTGAAATATTTGAGAAATATTGGAAATATTTGAGAAATATTGGAAATATTTGAGAAATATTTGAAATATTTGAGAAATATTTGAAATATTTGAGAAATATTTGAAATATTTGAGAAATATTTGAAATATTTGAGAAATATTTGAAATATTTGAGAAATATTTGAAATATTTGAGAAATATTTGAAATATTTGAGAAATATTTGAAATATTTGAGAAATATTTGAAATATTTGAGAAATATTTGAAATATTTGAGAAATATTTGAAATATTTGAGAAATATTTGAAATATTTGAGAAATATTTGAAATATTTGAGAAATATCTGAAATATGGAAAAATACCAGAAATATTGAAAATATTTGGAATACATCGGGAAATTCATCAAATACATAAATATTATAGAAATATTTGGAAACCAGAAATCTGTTGTAATATTTTTCCAATATAAATTTATCCATTTAATCAGTTCTAGCGTTAGGTCCGCGAACATTAAGAATTTGTATTAGGGAGCCAACTAGAATTGAAACGCCGTTGAGGTACATTAAGAAAGGGCTGTACAAATATGGAATTTCAAACTAAGGACAGCTTAAACACTTCATGAAAATTTATGAACGTGAATTTCGAGGCCAAATTCAACAGTTTTGCCACGGCGTTTGGTATTTGGAATGTCGACGGTTTAAAATTGATGCAACGACTCTCTCCAAAAATATTTTTCAGACGTTTGACGTTCCGAGAGATACTTGCCACACGGTATTAGAACACCTCTATAGAAAGAGAACGTAACTTCATACGTCACTTCCAACTTCAAAATAAAGATATAATAATTACAATAAATTTACTAAGGCGACATATATGTGTCCAGACACGTGTTATTGGGCTTAATACTATATCAAGAACGTATTCAGAAGAATAGAGCACATGTTGGTAGCACTCTGTTAGTCTCGTGATTCCCTCGGTTTAAACCACGCCCCTCCGCCACTCCTGTAAAGTAATCTTTTGCACTTAATCGCAGGCTTTCTCTCATGTGCTAGAGTTCACAAAATAACATTACACGCTCTGGTGGTTTTCATTGAATCCCGCCATCTATTATAAAGTTTGAGAACTAATTTGCATATACCTCACTAGGTGGTTTATTTTCGCCTGTTCTCGGACTAAAAGTGCGCTCTTTTTACCATAAAACGTTTTATCCGCCTGTTCCGGGGTTGAGAATTACTCCGGCCCATAAACTATTCGCTTGTTCCGAAGTAATAGGGATACTCTTTTTACTCCTTCTGAACAGAGAGCGGGCCCGGGCCCTGGCAAAACAATACTTTCGGGCCCCAAGAGTTACCTTATTTTTCTAATTAACAATGTTTCGCGGGAGAATTATAGTAGAAGGGCTCAAACGCGGGGCCCCAAAGCTTGTACGGGCCCCGGTAATTTGTAGCGGCTTGTTCCCTCTCTTGTCAGACCTGCTTCTGAAAAGGAGGTGTAAATGTGTAAATCGGATTTTGTCGTCTGCTAGCAGCCTTTTTGGAAATACTTTTTCGGTGTTGGTCCATTTGATCGAAAAATATGTGATCGACAGTCGATCATTATACGTTGCAATTGATCGAAATTCCATTTGATCGAATCCCATTTGTCATTTGTTTCATAAGATCGAACCTTCAAATGATCGAATACTATTTGATCGAATTCAAAAGTATTTATACTTTTGAATTCGATAGTATGTTTTTATTTTACTGAATGTCAATATGAAGTGCAGAAGGAATAATGATGGAATAATTCATTGCTTTAACTGTATTAAGCCACAAAGATGAAGATATTTTTACTTTATACACTATATGATGGAATTTTTTATGACATCGACGATAACGGCCCGTTGTTTTTGATATATATAAATAGGATCAGGTTAGGTTAGGTTAGATTGATGTACGCGCGCCGTAGGCGCGTATGCACCGTTGCCTTTTCGATTTACTCCCAAAAACTAGTAGTTTTACCCTACCGTAGCTTTCGATCAAATTTCGTTCGATCAAATGCCATTCGATCAAATGCAATTCGATCAAATGGAAATTCGATCAAATGGGACCCGTTCGATCATTTGGGAATCGATCAAATAAACTCAAACCGTTTTTTCACCCCGACACAAACTATTCGCCACCACAGAACCGGAGTAAAATGACGTCATAGCCTTACTCTTTTTACCCTACTCCGAAATCCCGGAACAAGCGAAAATGAACCACGGGAATTTTAAAAAAGCAGTTGAGAAAATATTTTAATCAGAAAAATAATTTTTCTCCATGTTTATTATTGAAAGTGAAGTGCGAACACGTCCCTTGGCGATTCTGTCTGGACAGGTTGACCATTGAAAAGGACACGCGTGCACTCGTCTCAATGTATTCCAAGGAACGTGCAAATATTTGAGGGGGGATTCGCAAGGGGGTAGACGAGGGGCGGGGTCATACGTTTTTGTTTGATTTTTCCGCACCAGGGTTTTATTCCATTTTTTGGTGGCGTGCGTCCACCGGGGAGCCACGTTCCTGACGTGACATATCTGCTTGTTCCACTCCCTTTGCTCCCCTACGTTTTTTATCGTTACGCTCTAAAGTATTTGGATTTTATCCGTAACTATTAATATAACTCTTCCGTTGTCGTTGTAGTAGGCGAGCAATTTTCTCAAACCAAATGAAAAGTTTAAAGGGAGTAGAACCGTCCTTGTTTGGTAGGGAAATCGCCATAGCTCCTCTCTTTTCTCGCTCATGGCGCTAGTCTAGAACGATAGTAGAAACACCCAATTCTTCCATTAGAGGAAGTGTGCCCGCCCTGAAGAGGTTTTCTCACTTGAAACCTTTATTGTTTCGTATTTAGTGTTTATTTTTTAAATGCACACTTAAATAACATATAAACAACAATATCCGAGCTATAAATTAATTATTTTCATTATAGTTTGGGTATTTATTCAAATATAATTTCTTAATAATGAGGTACGTGGTTTTAGATTCACGAAAGTCGTTCTAGTCGATATGAGAAATTAATGTAATTTTTGTTGGATAATTACTCAAAAATCACTGTTTTTCACACTACGTAAAACACTTGGTTAGAAAAATGAGGGGAGGGAATTATGTATTGCCCCATATTCCTGAAAAGGCTATACTCCCTTTAGGAAAGTGTTTTCAAGGGGATATAGCTCACAAAGCAATCTTTACTGAAGACTACTTCAATTTTTCAAATTTCCCTGTACAGTGGCGCCAACCATTTTTAATGCCAAAGGCGAGCGGCCAGAGCTGTAAACGTTGGTTTTCCACACCAAATATCTAAGGTTATATTCCCTTTAATTATAAATGTTAAAATTCCGTTCCATGGAGGTTTAATAATTAAAATATTAATGAAAAAAGAGTGCTACTTAATTTCATGGATTATTTTATTCTCTTAATAGTGGGAGCTTTCGGGCCGTGGTTTTTCCTCAGCCAAATCCTATATCGTTCTGAATATTGAAAGTTTTACAATATTACACTGTCCATTTTTCTATTTTTTTTTTAATTTTTAACTTTAAACCACCTCAGTCAAATACATTTATCGTTCCGTTGTCTAAATTCAAACTCCCCCTACACTGCATGCTGTTCTGACAGATGCTGAAACGGACAAAACTGAATCCTAAACCCGGAGAAGGGCGGGTTTTTCAGTCGAATGGGGCAATCCCATTAGACCGAATCCTCAATCCGCCAAAGTGCGGCTTTTTCGGTCGAATGGGATTGGGTTCGGTCGAATGCGATTCGGCGCAATGGAACAGATTCGTTTAAATTGGTTTGAATGCCAGTTTTGAGCAATGAAATTAGATAAATTCACCATACGCGCATGCCTTTTACTATCTAAAAAGATAAATTCTTTTTAATATCCATTTATCGCGATTTTACGAAACGTGAACAGGGCTTACAAGTCACGCTGGATGACTTACAATTTTTCCTTTTACAATCTAATAAAATTTTAATTTAAATTTAAATTTGAATATGCTTTCGAAATTGGGCCATTTTGCTTCCAACATTCAAATCAATATTTTTCAAAATGATCCTTGAAAAGTTACGTGAATTTTTCTCTCAGTCGACGAAAAGTTTAGAGGGCTGCGTCAAGTCACCCCGAAAAATATATTTCCATAAACTATGTAAAACATTTAGATAACATAGCCTAGCTCTAGTGTTATTCTATCTCAAAGATTTGTTAAATCGAAAATAATTAAAGATATTAACGTCAATTTTTTTAAAAAAGATTTAAAATGGTGGCACACTTAAAAACATTCATAATAAAATTTCTATTGTAAAGTTATTACATTTGTGTAAAATTAATAGAATTTGGTATGTACTTAATTGTTTATTAAAATTGGCTGGGCTTTTATCAATTTCGTTAAGCCTAATACAGGTTTAGCTTGGACGCAAAAAATCTTCGTTATATTTAAAAAAAAAATTGTATCGACGCAAAAAATCTCCGTTAGGCCTAATACTTTTTTTGCGTCGAGGAAAAAAATCTCCGTTATATTTAATACCTTTTTTGCGTCGACGCAAAAATATCCGTTAGGCCGAATGATTTTTTTTGGGTCGAGTCTCTCACCTTCACTGCGTTTCGGTCATTATGAAAACTAGTCTTAAACTGGAGAGAGTGGGAGAGAAGACAACGGAGCAGACGACGTAGGAGAAGTAAGATTTCACAAGATATGGGGGGAATGAAAATCTTTCCTATCGACTTTCGGAATCAACCTATATTTCGTGGTTTAAGAAAATCAAAGGCTTAGCCTTTTCCGCTCATATTTGAGCTTTTAATTTGAAAATAAGGAACTTGAGTTACTCGACGCACCGCGGGATAAGCGTACCAGCTGTACAAGTCCCCATTTTTACGGGGCCTGCCCCAACTTGTTATTATTTTTGTCCTTTTCGCGCACGTCCGCGAAAAGCTTGTTCTCCGAGTATAGCTTTATGTAAATTCTCCGCTTCCGTGACCAAAACGTCCCCGCCAGAAGGCGCGACTATTTCCCCGAATTAAACTGATTTCTTGCTTTTTCTAGCGAAGAGGGAGTACGTGTTAAATATGGGCGACGCCAATTTCCCACCTTCCATTTTATTGTTATTTTTTGGAGGTAATTCGGTTTGAGGCTCGTTGTTATGGAATAATTTCCTAAGCGAATTTATAGAAAAGCAAATTAGGGGAAGCAGTTCTCACCAGAGTCACGATTTCGCTCCATTTACATATTTTGGTCTTTTGGGGGTATACAAAATTCTATAAAGTATTTAAAATACATATTTTTGAATTCGTATTTTCTTTATACTAAAAAATTCCATAAAAGTATTTTGAATACGTATTTGGAGTATAATACAAAATTCCATAAAAGTATTTTGGATACGTATTTGGAGTATAATACAAAATTAAATAAAAGTATTTTGGATACGTATTTGGAGTATAATACAAAATTCCATAAAACTATTTTGAATACGTATTTGGAGTATAATACAAAATTCCATAAAAGTATTTTGGATACGTATTTGGAGTATAATACAAAATTAAATAAAAGTATTTTGGATACGTATTTGGAGTATAATACAAAATTCCATAAAAGTATTTTGAATACGTATTTGGAGTATAATACAAAATTCCATAAAAGTATTTTGAATACGTATTTGGAGTATAATACAAAATTCCATAAAAGTATTTTGAATACGTATTTGGAGTATAATACAAAATTCCATAAAAGTATTTTGGATACGTATTTGGAGTATAGTACAAAATTCCATAAAAGTATTTTGAATATGTATTTGGAGTATAATACAAAATTCCATAAAAGTATTTTGAATACGTATTTGGAGTATAATACAAAATTCCATAAAAGTATTTTGAATACGTATTTGGAGTATAATACAAAATTCCATAAAAGTATTTTGAATACGTATTTTGAGTATAATACCAAATTCCTTAATTTATTTAAAATACGAATTTTACATAGCATTGACAGCATTCAATGGTTCGGTTTAGAAAGATTAACCATTATACGTACGAGTTAACTATTTTAAAATCTGGAGAAAACCTTTTAAGGAAGCCAGAACTCGATCAGAAGCCTATAGGATGATATTAGGTGGGAGTGAGGGGCAATAACCGCGCCCCTATTTTGCTACAAAACAAGGTCTATGAGGTGGGACCATTTTAATGGCTTAGACTCTCAGACCTGGCCTAGACATAGTAAAAACTGGTAATATTCTACTCTACTCATTTGCAAGGATTAATAAGGATTACCAAGTTCTAGACTCCCCGGGTCCATTAAAACTTCTCTGATGTCTATTTTCTAATTACGTAATCATCGTGATTTGGTAATTAACCCTCCCCCGGGGTAGAACAGGCGTCGAAAAATTAAGAAATGCAAAAAAAAACAAGGTGGCGAAAAAAAGTTAAATTTTGATCTCGAAAAACTCGTTAACCTATAAAAACGGCGAGGTTCCTTCCAATTCTGTAACGTCTTCTTAAAGGCCCTCTTTCAATTTAACTTGACTCGAAGATTCGGAGTTGCGCTAAGGAAGCCTTTTTTTTTGTCCAGCAGACTTTTCTAAATTAAATCATCCGCTGGGTTTGGGATGGTTTTTTTTCCTGTGGAAGTTTTAACGGCCCAGAAAAAATCTCGTTAAATTTCACGTTAAGCCAATTTCTGCGCTGCCAAGCTGGTTAAATAGTTGAATGGTTGTCGATTTTAATTAATTTTCATTTCGAGATGTTAGTATTTTTGGTGATATTAAAAATACGGAAATTAAATATTTTCTTTTAAACATTTTTTGATGTGTAGTTTTTAAATTTAAGTTTTAATTTAGGTGGAGTCTCAACCGGCATAATATATTTAAAATTTCACTAAAATGGTCCTTTCGTGTTTACCAGAGTGTATAACTTGTACTCTGCCGCGGTAAAAAGTAGTTCCCTTCTTATCGGGGCTTTTATTAGGCGAAACTAAACTAAAAAATTCATTTTGCAATTTATCCTTTCCAAGAACGGATTGAGTTATTTAAGAGCAAATATAGTATTGGGGTCTGGTGGCTTGATCTTCTCCTTTTTATTGAAGGTCACGGCTACTAAACATTTCACGACGCCCTCTGATGATTAAAAAAGAAACTACGTAAATTTAAATATTAAATTTTAATTCATTGATATTAAATAAAATCATTATAATTAAAAGTAGTTTTAAAAATTTTGATAAAAATAGTACTTTTTAACCATTATATTTAAAAAATTAAAAATTATGCATAAAACATTCAAATTAAGTAATATTAATTATGTTCATATAATCATCGTTCATTATAATATCGCAAGATCTAGCATTTTAGTAGAAAGGTTAGTAAATCCACAATTTCTATTGGGTTTTTTCTCTTGGTCAGTCAAATTCAAATTTAGCAATTTCGAAGTCAAACTCGAAACATATTACGAAAGAAGTATTTTTAATAAAAAAATTGTACGTTCCAATTCAAAAAAATGTCGTAAATTCTCCAAAAATTATAGTTAGTTTCCATTTTGAAAGTCCTTAAATTTTTCTAAGCGGAAGCCACTACATTCCCGTAAATATAGTTAACGAAGTCGTTACCACGTGGCGCTTTTTCAGTATTTTTGACGTCATTATGAAGAATGAATGCTGTACAAAAATTTATTTTTGTTTTTTAAGTTAGTGGTGGTATAAATATCCTTTGGTTGTAGCCCTTGACGTCATCGTTGAAGCCATATGCTTCTTTATCAGTATGCAAATAATTGAAGACTTGTGAAAACAAGTAGGTGCTTCCCGAACAAAATAATATCATACGGATGTATGCAGCGGTGGTATATTTATCTATGATTAGTCATATTCATCGACTAGAATAGATTTATTTATAGTTAGAGAGAATGACTAAATGTTGTGTCGCTCTTAACCTTGATACTCCACAAATCGTCTCCACTTTGTCATTCTCACTAAGTAGATATAACAGCATTCTTGGGTCTTAGAAAGTCCGTTGCAGAGAGGAAGTTTACGATGAGTTATTAAGAAAAGAATTCGCCGTCAATCGAAATGCCATAAACGTTTCCTTCGCGATCCTGTAGTGGTAAAAACAAAAAAATCATTCTCTATATACGTTCAAGTACAGACACTTTGGACGATCTGTTCGCGCTGGTGCAATAATCGGACTCTCATTCGGTGAGTGAAGAATTCTTATTTCACGTTTGTCATTTCAGGTTTTATTAGCTTAATTCTCTCGTATTCTCGTGGAAAGTAATTTCAACGGCTTTTCGAGGAGGTGAATTAATTTGACTAGACGCGTGGATTTTAAACGCTAAGTCTATTTACAATATATCTCCGCTCGTGAATAATTTCGGGCAGTACGAGTATTTTTGGCCCGATTTCAATCTCATCTCTCGCGGTGTTTATGCAAATGAAGATGACACTCCTGTATCGTCAAGATCCCCCTTTAGACGTCTAACCTTTGCTGACAAAAGGCTGAGGTTTATGATTCTCTCGTTAATCGCGACTGCTACTACGTGGGGAGTATCTAGATGTTGGCGGAAAAACCATTATTTTATCAGAATTTTAGCTATGAGCTTAATATGGTAATTATTCTATCGCGTCATGAAATATTGTGTGTTACGAGTTAAATTTATTTTTTCGGAAATTATTTAAACAGTGTGTATAAAGTAGGTAAGAATTCTGTCAAGAACTTTATTTCAAAAGCAAAGCCAGAAAGTTGATATTCTAACCAATTGTGGCAGAAAGTCGTGGGGTTCTTACCAAATTGAATTGTCCAGTAGTTTCATCAACTCCGATATTGTCTTATAATGATAATTATAATCAGCTAGGCTAATACCCAAGGCACCACCTTAGGCCCAAGTCATCGAGTGACTTTTAATGCCATTAATAGTTAGTGTTGGGTGCTGTTGGCTCGCGTGGCATGAAGGGCTTGCCACCACCCTCCTACGCGTTGTAACCCGGCCAACGGTTTAAAAGGCATTATAAGTCGCAAGATGACTTGGACCTAAGGTGGTGCCTTGAGTATTAGCTTAGCTGATTATTATTATTATTATTATACCGCGTAGGAGGGTGGTGGATAGCCCTTCATGCCACGCGAGCCAAAAAGCTCCTTACACTCACTATTACCTTTAACCTCTACAAGTTTTTATGGAAAGGGAAATATTGAAGTCTTATGATTGTAACGGTATTATTATTTCACAACGCTGTAAGCTTAGAAACTAATAACGGGATGCATTTCCGATATGACGTCATGTGAAGACTATAGTTATTCAATGGGATTCTCATTCTAGTAATTCGATTATTTAAGTTCAGGACATAATTTTAGTTTTTGGGCGAAGAGTAAATGAATAATATTTAGAGATATTCAACAAAACTTATATTTCTATAGATAATAAGTTACAAATTGAGGAATAATATATAAATATATCATTTTTTTAAATAGCAACATATATTTCACTACAGCCAGATATAGTTAATCCTTGTAATTATCAGAAATATTTAGTAATCAGTGTTCAGGTGTACGTATTTCTACCTCTCCGAAGGGACTATGTCCCATAGGAGGGGTTTTACCATTGAGTTGGGAATAAATAGAGGTACAACTAAATCAGGCTGGCGCGGCACCAATTTCGTTCAATAAGGAGACTTTATCAACTTTATCGTTCTACCGTGGCGGCATCTGTCTCTAGTGGTGGCAACTATATTGCAATTGAATTTTTTTCGTGAATCTGATGCGAAATTGAAATGTATGATTTCTCGTAACAAACAAACCTTTGAAGTTGTTTAAAAATAATTTTATTCTGTCAACACGATCCTTTTTAACTCAAGTTACGGTGAGTTAGCTAATAATTATTTATTTTTAGCCATATAACTTTACCAAATATAGATGGCGCTACCGCCTAATTATAAAGATGAATTTCGTACAGTCTTATCAGAACAGGTCCGGCGTAACCATGGCAACCGAAATCGTAATTGTAATTCTAGCAGTATTATTCCCAATTCAATGGGTTTTACCATCACCGTGTCTGTCTGTGGGTCTGTCGGTCTGGGCTGCGAACGCGTACGCATTTTCGGGGCAAAGTGTAATCACTGCGTAAGCAGTTTCTTGGAATTAAGGAAAAGCTTTTCCCAAAAGAGCCCTCTTTTTATCATTGGGTGTAGTTTAATTTTCTTTTCAATTTGCGTTCGTATCGGCCGGGATTCGAACCCCAGCTCTCCTGCACAGCGTTATACCCTAGGCCTTGTTACATTCGTTATGGAAATGTACCATTTCGCGTCGATAACCAACCAGTACAAGTGTACTCAAGAATGTATTTAGGTGCGCAGAAAATCTCTGGATTCCCTTGAGAAAATCCACGCCCCTCCATGATTCCCTTGAGAAAATCCACGGCCGTCCACGATTCCGTTGTGAAAAACCACGCCCCTCCACGATTCCCTTGTGAAAACCACGGCCGTCCACGATTCCGTTGTGAAAACCACGGCCGTCCACGATTCCGTTGTGAAAAACCACGTCCCTCCATGATTCCCTTGAGAAAAACCACGCCCCTCCATGATTCCCTTGAGAAAAACCACGGCCCTTTCATTATAACGTGGTGAAAAACCACGTCCATACATTAATATCTTGTGAGAAACAACGGCCCTTCGTGATACCCTTGTAAAAGGCCACGCCCCTCCACCTTTCTCCGCTCAAACCTCCCCCCTTTCCCCGTTAAAAGGGGGAAGACATGGGCGTACACCCTCAGGCTCTCTCTAACCGTGTAGGCGGATTATATCTCTGGAGAACCATGAAAAGCAACGTTATAGTTGCGGTCATATATTATCTATTATCCTGAATCCATATTCTTGGTGGACAGTGTATACAAGTGTATTAATTGATTATACATTACGTCCGAAACAGGCTGTCAGAAACCCCCCCGGGTTACTCGCTGCCCCCTTTTGGCGCGCCTGCTAATAATTAGTAGCCGGGAAGCTCATCTTTAGTTTAGCTTAAAAACCCCTAATGGCGATTTGATTACACCTGCAAGATATATGATTAATAACTGATTTTCGATCTAAGGCTCGGAAGTTTCGACTTCGACTCGACTAGCCCACGCGTTTTTGCTAATTAGCGGACATATTTATTTTAAAACGTCGAGCCGACTAACGAGACTGACTTATTTCCAAGGGGAATATTACCGGGTAAAATATATAACGTGTCTTACTTATGGAAATTACGTACTTAATTTAAAACGAAAATCGACAATTTTCGTTCCAATTGTTAGAATCGGTGTTATATACAGGGTGTCGAGTAACAAATGGCCCAGAGCTTATAATTTGAAAAGCAATGTTTGCTAGGAATTTTTTAATTTTCAGATCGCAATATTAGATGATATAAAACACAATGAACTTGAACCATGTCTTCAAGGTCATTCAAAATGTACCTCGAAAACCGTTAGGTTAGGAAGATTGGTTCCAATTCGAAAAGTGTGCGCAATCAGTTGTGAGATCCGAATTGACCCGGGACATGAGGGAAAAACCGCTAAAAACCGGAAAAAATTGAAAAAACAATTTTCATGCTAAATTAATCATTGATTTATCTATTAAGTGACTAATTTGGTCATTGCAAATGGGAGAGATGAAAAAAAGGCCAGAAGAAGAGTGAATAGAATAGAAGAATATACTGCTTTTATTATTTATTTTTTATTGAATTTTGCCACTAGAGGTGGAAAACCTTGGAAGTACGATTTTCCACACGGTTTTTCACAGGAAAACGATAGGTGGAAAAATTTAGTTTATTCCACCCGGTTTTTTCCACCCTTGGCAAAATTGTGCCAACCCTGAACCGACCTAATCTGAGCTTAATTGAAATCAATTTTTTTGTTGATAAATAATCATGAAACCTTTTTATTTATGACCTTCTTGTTTTTTGGTGTTTTATTTCTTAATTTACATCGATTCAGAGCCATTTCTACATAAAATGCGATGGCACACACCTTTGTAATTGGTACCGAGTCTCTAGATCCAACGGTCCTCGAGATAGATTTTGAATGACCTTCAGGACATGGTTCAAGGTCATTGAGTTTTGTATCATCTTATGACCCCCTGCGCGTGCTATGCGGTCTGAAAATATCAAATTCCTATTAAAAATTGCTTTTAATTTTTAAGCTCTGTTTCGTTTTCAGCGGACACCCCGTAGATTTATTTCCACTTTCAAGTAAATCAACTGAAGAATTTTTTTAAAGGACCCTTTTAAATCCTATTTTATACCAAAAATATTAATGACTAGCGATAAACTTCATTTTCACGATAGCTAGTTGTGGGTAAAAAAAAACCTTAAATCCGCTTAAGCATTTTGCTAGCATTAAAATATTACTTAACAATAGTATATAATCTCAAATTGAGCGGGTTTTTCAAATGGAAAAAATAGTTTTTAAAATAGACCGACGAGTAAAATGAAAGTTCTTGTTGCTGAATGCGGCTTAATATTTTTTAAATATTTATATTACCTTTTCCTCAAATTTATTTTTTTAAATACCTGATTTTGAGACAAAAGAATTACTTCCAATATATAAATTATATATTAATTAAAATATATATAATAAATATTATAAATATAAATCTTAAATAAAATAAATATAAATGAATGTAGACTTATTTAGTGATGTACCGGAAATTTCTCTAGTTTCAAAAAGTGACTTATGACGTGTCTCTTATAATAATAAGTACCACCCTCGACCCAAATCGACTACCAACATTTAATACCTTTACAATACGTATGAGGGTAGTGGAAATGTTTGAGGTCAAATACTCGAACTCGAATAAGAAAATTTGAAATACTCGACTAATGACTCTGCAAACGACCTACGCTAGCATTAATGAATTAATTAATTAATTAATTTCCCCGCAATACGTAATTTGAAACCTCGATTCACCACCGAAATGAGTCTAGGTGCGAACCTGTAAAGTTTCTTCTTAGCGACTTCTCTAGGTCCAAAACCCGAACTCTGCGCCAGCTATAGCTTCTCCCTATTCATCACCGCCTCTTCGTCTTTCAACGGTCACTGATAGAGGGCGTAGCGATAGATTTCGGACTCTAATGTGAGAAAATACTTGTCGTATTTATCGACTTGGATTCTGGGTCAAAATGTGGGCGCGCCAGTGTTGCCATTTCTGCTGTCTATATCCGCCATTGCCCCCCTTCCCACTCACTATATCCGCCATTGCCGCCATATCCAATCACTATATCGCCATTACAGCCATTTACGCCATTTCCCCTTACTATGTCCGCCATTGCGGCCATTTCCCTTAACCATATCCGCAATTGCCGCCATTTCCATTCGCCATGTCTGCCATTGCCGCCATTTCCACTCACTATATCCGCCATTGCCGCCATATCCAATCACTATATCGCCATTACAGACATTTACGCCATTTCCCCTTACTATGTCCGCCATTGCCGCCATTTCCCTCAACCATATCCGCAATTGCCGCCATTTCCATTCGCCATGTCCGCCATTTTCCCTCACTATATGTCCGCCACTTTCCCTCACTATATGTCCGCCACACATTTTCCGACGGTCCACTTAGGTATATACAAAACAGACCCAAATATATTATATAACTAAATATAACTATATATAACATATATATAACATATATATAACATATATATAACATATATATAACATATATATAACATATATATAACATATATATAACATATATATAACATATATATAACATATATATAACATATATATAACATATATATAACATATATATAACATATATATAACATATATATAACATATATATAACATATATATAACATATATATATAATATATATATATTTATATATATTTGATATACATATATAATATTCTAAGAATATAACGGCACCTACATTTGGATTTTAGTCAAAGCCAATAGTTTCTGATAACCTTGGTTCGTTGTAGTTCTGTTTAAGGCAGGCTTTGAATGTAAATGCCGCGGAACCTAACGCAGCCCAGGGGACCAAGCCGCATTTCCATTCCAGCTTCCAAATTCTATTTCAACAATTTTTTACAACTTTGAGGTGGACGAAAGACGACAAACTTTTGATTTTACTTGGAAAACTAAAACGCGACTAAAAAGGCCTCTTGTACCTTTATGTATGTTTAAAGTTGCTGCTCTATTCCGCGGATGGTTTATTTTTACGGGAACTATTAAGAAAAGTATATATTTCAAGGACTTTTTGCTACGTGAGAATGCTTTTTAAAATAACGGCCGCTGTTTTATGGATATTGCGAAAATGTGAAAACAAAAGTAAATAGTTGAAGAAAGTGGTGTTACCAAAAGTAAATAGTTGAAGAAAGTCGTGTTTCCAAAAGTAAATAGTTTAAGAAAGTCGTGTTTCCAAAAGTAAATAGTTTAAGAAAGTCGGGTTACCAAATGAAAATAGTTAAAGAAATTCGGGTTACCAAATGAAAATAGTTAAAGAAATTCGGGTTACCAAATGAAAATAGTTGAAGAAATCCGGGTTACCAAATTAAAATAGTTAAAGAAATCCGGGTTACCAAATGAAAATAGTTAAAGAAATTCGGGTTACCAAATGAAAATAGTTAAAGAAATTCGGGTTACCAAATGAAAATAGTTAAAGAAATTCGGGTTACCAAAAGTAAATAGTTATAGAAATTCGGGTTACCAAAAATAAATAGTTATAAAAATTCGGGTTACCAAAAGTAAATAGTTATAGAAATTCGGGTTACCAAATGAAAATAGTTAAAGAAATTCGGGTTACCAAATGAAAATAGTTAAAGAATTTCGGGTTACCAAATGAAAATAGTTAAAGAAATTCGGGTTACCAAAAGTAAATAGTTATAGAAATTCGGGTTACCAAAAGTAAATAGTTATAGAAATTCGGGTTACCAAAAATAAATAGTTATAAAAATTCGGGTTACCAAAAGTAAATAGTTATAGAAATTCGGGTTACCAAAAGTAAATAGTTATAGAAATTCGGGTTACCAAAAGTAAATAGTTATAGAAATTCGGGTTACCAAAAGTAAATAGTTATAGAAATTCGGGTTACCAAAAGTAAATAGTTCAAGAAAGTAGGTTATCAAAAGTAAAATAATAGTTCGATTTCCAACGTTTTTGGGTTAAAATTTCTTGTGATGACTCGCTTCTCCTACGTCATCACGTGTTTTCTTCCGTCATGTAATTTCGCACACTTCCAACCTGAAGACATGCGATGGATCAGACGAACGTTATGACGTAGGAAATATGAACCTACTATCTTGCGGAATGGACCTGTCGCTAAAATCAAGAATGCATTTTTCCCCCGGGCCGAGAGAGGGGGAAGGAAATGAGCCACCGGTGTTCGCTTCAATGACGTCGGAATACGTCTTTCTGATTTTATTTTTTGGAGAAAGTAGCTTACGTTTCGATCGTGAAGGGTTTGGCAACACCGCAAAAATCCTCTAAAATATTGCTTATTAATTAAAACTTATCAAAGCTAAATAATTGGATAGTTATGGATTATCGAAACAGCCTTGAATTTCTTCCCAAAACCCTCTAGAAGTGCATTATTCAAACAAACCCAAAATAGACGATAGCATAAATTGTTTTGGTCTTAGCTAACTTGTTAAAATGTTCCCGAAAATTCGCCATAGCACTGCCAACTTCTATAACGCGCTTCCGCGATCGGGGTTGGTCGTGGTCAAAACATAGGTGCTGCTTCACTAAGCCTAGGTTAAAACGTGTTCTAGTCTCAAGTCTTAAATTTTTTTTAATTTTCTAGTCACAATAATAAGAGTCGTCGTTAAATTAAGTTTAACAAATTAATATTTTTTCTATTAAAAAAATATAAATATTTAAACGGTAAACTTTAAAGCAATTTTATACCCACGTGACAATTTTTAAAGTTTTCTACCGTTTGATGGCGCTCAAATGTTCCCTGAAAGAAATTTTACCTAGTATACTAGAGACGACCCCGCCTGGCCCGAAAAGAAATAAAACAAATTTTGCCCGGCCCGACCTGACCCGAAAAAAACCCAAATAAATTTTACCCGGCCCGACCCGACCCATAAAAACCTTATAAAAATTTATGCGAGCCGACCCGACCCAACCCGAACAATAAATCAAAATAAATTTTACCCCGCCCGACCAACCCGAAAAAAAACCTAAAAATATTTTACCCGGCCCGACCCGACCCGAAAAAAAACCTAAACATATTTTACCCGGCCCGACCCGACCCGAAAAAAAACCTGAACATATTTTACCCGGCCCGACCCGACCCGAAAAAAAACCTAAAAATATTTTACCCGACCCGAAAAAAAAACTAAAAATATTTTACCCGGCCCGACCCGACCCAAAAAAACCTAAAAATATTTTACCCGGCCCGACCCGACCCAAAAAAAACCTTAAAATATTTTACCCCGCCCAACCCGACCCAAAAAAAAACCTAAAAATATTTTACCTGGCCCGACCCAACCCAAAAAAAACATTAAAAAATTTTACCCGGCCCGACCCGACCCAACTGAAATAATAGAGCCAGTAAATGCTTACAATGTTGTTAACGCCTATGCCACCGCTAAATTATACAAACCACCGAAGCTTCCTGCCCGACCCAATTTAAAATTGAGCCCAACCCAACCCGGTCCCGATTTCTTTCAACGAAACGGGTTCGGGTCGGGTCGGGTCGGGTCGGGTCGGGTCGGGTCGGACCTGAAAAGCCTGACTAAATCGGGTAACCGACTCGTCTCTGCAGTATACCTTTGCAATTTATGCTATCGCCTATTCTTCCCAAAATGTTTGAAAGAAAGGGGTTGATGTAGCGGCTCTTTAAAGTAGTTATTCGCTTTTGGTGTTACTATTGGTACTTTCTTTCGGCTCATTTTTGGCGTTTCTGTCCGCGCAGAGATAAAACGTTTATGATCAGCAATATTCCAGATAGTGTTGTTACGGGCGAAATAGTAATGTTTGGCACGTCACTATTTTACTTTGTTCACTTTCGTTCGTGATATTCGCAAATATAAAACGACGCCACCGTACGTTTAATGCCAAAAAGACACGGACCCCAGTTTTCTGCAAAAAGGAAAGGAGGTCGACATTGTTGCCGGCCTTCAAATTAAACCGCTCAATTGTGCGGTTTTTTAATTTACTCTACTACTTTAATGCTTATTCTTATTGGTACGGTATTTTTGGTAAATAGTGTGAAATTACAATATTTTTGGATAACCGTAAATAATGGTATGTTATGGTAAATCACGGTAAATAGCAGAATCAAATAATGGTAAATCACGGTAAATAGCGGTAATTAATTTTAAATAACCTTAAATAACCTTAAATAACGGTAAATAATGGTAACTCATGGTAAATAGCGGTAATTAATTTTAAATAACCTTAAAAAACCTTAAATAACGGTAAATAATGGTACGCATTTTAACCCGGCCACCTGATTTAAAGGCTATAAAAGTCGCTCGATGACTTAGGCCTAAGGTGGTGCCTTGGGTATTAGCCTAGCTAGCTGAAATAACGGTAAATACTGATAAATAACGGAAAATATTGATAAATAACGGTAAATACTGATAAATAACGGTAAATACTGATAAATAACGGAAAATATTGATAAATAACGGTAACTTCTGATAAATAACGGTAACTTCTGATAAATAACAGTAAATACTGATAAATAACGGTAAATACTGATAAATAACGGTAAATAATGATATATAAAGGTAAATAGTGTTAAAAAGAGTTAAATAATTGTAAACATTGGTAAATACTGATAAACATTGGTAAATACTGATAAACATTGGTAAATAATGGTAAACATTGGTAAATACTGATAAATAATGGTAAACATTGGTAAATACTGATAAATAATGGTGAACATTGGTAAATACTGATAAATAATGGTAAACATTGGTAAAGAATGGTAAACATTGGTAAATACTGATAAATAATGGTGAACATTGGTAAATACTGGTAAACATTGGTAAATAATGGTAAACATTGGTAAATAATGGTAAACATGGGTAAATACTGATAAATAATTTTAAACATTGGTAAATAATGGTAAACATTGGTAAATAATGGTAAACATTGGTAAAGAATGGTAATCATTGGTAAATACTGATAAATAATGGTAAACATTGGTAAATAATGGTAAACATTGGTAAAGAATGGTAATCATTGGTAAATACTGATAAATAATGGTGAATTGGTAAATAATTTTAAACATAGGTAAATAATTTTAAACATTGGTAAATAATTTTAAACATTGGTAAATAATGGTAAACATTGGTAAATACTGATAAATAATGGTGAACATTGGTAAATACTGGTAAACATTGGTAAATAATGGTAAACATTGGTAAATAATGGTAAACATGGGTAAATACTGATAAATAATTTTAAACATTGGTAAATAATGGTAAACATTGGTAAATAATGGTAAACATTGGTAAAGAATGGTAATCATTGGTAAATACTGATAAATAATGGTAAACATTGGTAAATAATGGTAAACATTGGTAAAGAATGGTAATCATTGGTAAATACTGATAAATAATGGTGAATTGGTAAATAATTTTAAACATAGGTAAATAATTTTAAACATTGGTAAATAATTTTAAACATTGGTAAATAATGGTAAACATTGGTAAATACTGATAAATAATGGTGAACATTGGTAAAGAATGGTAAACATTGGTAAATAATGGTAAACATGGGTAAATACTAATAAATAATTTTAAACATTGGTAAATAATTTTAAACATTGGTAAATAATGGTAAACATTGGTAAATACTGAATAATATTTAGTTAAATCAAGATCATTATCCATAACAGTGCGACATCATTAAAAAAAACGAAAAATATATATAGCACCCGATGGGGGCGTTAGCTTCATTGTTTATTTAAAAGTTTCGCTTGTGGCGGGTTTTTTCGTTCTTTTATTTACATCGGCGTTTTGCTGTGAAAACACCTGTTTTTATTCAAAGTGTTCACTAGGCGCGTTCTGTTCAAATAGTCGCTCTGTGATTCCCAATTGCACGCGGCTTGTCGTCTTTTCTTTCGCAAAAATTCCATTTTAAGTTCAAACCAGAACCTATGTAGGCTACTGAGAACGCAACAGGCGACTAGCTTGTAGAAAAAAGTAGTAGTAGACTAAAAATCGCAATTCAAATTGAAACTACATCTGTTTCTATTTAAAACATTTTCTCTCGAGACAATAATTGTTAATCTACCGACTAGTTGGTTATTTATGATAACATTAATTAAATCGTCACATTTATAGTTTTAATTAAAGCTCCTCGAATTTAGGAATTAATTATACGTTTTCTCGCGAGATAAAAGAAAGGTTTCTTACGATCTATATAGATGGCGCTGTACAATTGGGAAATTAGAGGGTTTTAGTTTGAGGGAGGAGTTTAAGTAGTAGATCATGCTACCGGCGCTGGGCTAATTACTACCTTTGCTCAGGGACAATTAACTTTTCCCCGAAGAGAAAAATGGCCGTTTGTCTCGCCGTCTACCGCGTAAAAATGGCCTAAAGGACTTAGCAATTGCAATTTGGAGTTAAATCCAGCTTTAATTGAAGTTGCACACTTTCTATCGAACGATATAGAAAATCGAGATTTGCGTTAGAAATAAAAGTGTAGGTAATAATCAGCTAGGCTAATACCTAAGGCACCACCTTAGGCCCAAGTCATCGAGTAACTTTTAATGCCTTTGGTTGGTTTGCAATGCGTAGGAAGGTGGTAGTCACGCGAGCTAACAGCTCCTTACACTTAAAAGTTTTTATGAAAAGGGGAAACCGAATATCTCGAGCGCAAACCCCTTAAAGCAGTGGGGAGAGCACTTACAAACTCTACGTGGAAGGAGTAGCTCCGAATTTTCACAAGCTGTGATCGAACCCGGTTCCTCTCGCTGCGACACGAAAAAGCTAATCACTCCGCCACCTTACCATGGTTCCGAAATCGGAAAGTAAAGTTTTACGTTCTCAGTAACCTATTGTTACTTGGTTGACAATTGTAATGTTATGACTTCTTTCACCATCAGATTTTTACCTCTCCGAGGGGACTTTGTACCCTGGAGGGGTATTACAATCACCGTGTCTGTCTGTCCTGCGAATGCGTTCGCATTTTCCGTGCAAAGGTTAATCATTGCGTACGCAGTTTCTCGAAGGGTCAGCAAAACTACCGTGTGACGGACGGTGAGCGTAAACGGATTCATTTGCGGTTTGGTTTGGTTTCGATGGTGTTTTTTCGTTAACGTTCACCGACGGTTTTAACTCAGTTTGATTGTGTATTTCGTTTTTGTAATGTTTATGCGTAGGTTGTGAATGTTGAGATCGTGTTATGACGGTTGTGAGTGTTGAGTTTGTTGTGTTTGTGTTGTTTGTGTTTTGATGGTTGTGCATGTTGAGTTGGTGTTATGATGGTTGTGGGTGTTAAGTTTGTGGTGTTTGTGGTGTTTGTGTTATGATGGTTGTGGATGTTGAGTCTGATGTGTTTGTACGGGCGTTTTCTCTCCAACTTCTACTTAATGACTTTGGGACGGACCTAATGCTGAGTGTTATGCAACCTCTCAACGTCCATTGGCAGGGTTTTCACCAATTATTCACGGTATTAGTCTTAGTATCAATTTGCGATTTATTGGCGCTGGCAGGGAATCGAACCCGGGTCTGCCTCGTGCAAGAGATTTACTCTAACCACTCAGCCACCAACGCTTGTTAAGTTACGGTGTTTTTCTAAAAAACAGCTTTGGCGAATGTCATTTACAAAGCTATAACGTTAGGTACTATAATTTATTCTACATCATTTTAAATATTTATAAATTATATTAATCTTATATTTAATGAAATATTTATAAATTATATTAATCTTATATTTAATGAAATATTTATAAATTATATTAATCTTATATTTAATTAAATATTAATAAATTATATTAATCTTATATTTAATTAAATATTAATAAATTATATTAATCTTATATTTAATTAAATATTTATAAATTATATTAATCTTATATTTTATTAAATATTAATAAAATTGATTCGTTGCCGCTGTGTTATTGTTTTCTTTTACGTTGTGTTATAAATCTGTAATATATTATTCAATGACGTTTCTTTAATTGTCAGTAGGTTTATTTTTTCGGATCCAGATTACGTTCTTTTTTGTCTAATCTTTGGGATTGTTGGTTTTTTCTGTCTTATATTTGTATCTACTATTTTTTAAGTTTATTTCCTTTTTCCCGCAAAATCGTCCAGTCTTAGAGGAACCTTTAAGAGCGTAAGTCATCCCCAAAAGCTTATCCGGTTTCATTATAATAACGTTAAAAATCGTATTTGTGAATGGTAAGGTGTTGCGCTTCTTGATATTATATTTTCTATTGCTTGATTTATTAGTATTTGAACTAATTTATTGCTTGACTGCGTTATAGTATTTTTCTATGAATTATTTTGATTCTGAAGTCTGATTGCTTGACTGCCTTATAATATTTTTCTATGAGTTTTGTTTCTGAAGTCTGATTGATTGGGTTGTTATTGTGTATTTTTCTATTCGTTATTTTTATTTTTTGATACTCTAATATTTTAAACTGGATATAGTATAACGTCACTTCTGCGTATTTCGAATGTGCGTGACGTGGAGGGCATTTTCACGTTTTATTAGGATCAGTTTTTTTAATTTTAAATATCTTTCGTTTTATTTGTATTTTATTTGGTTTTTTCAGTCGTTTATTTTTATCGAGTTGTATACATCGTGCGCTTACACTTATGTTTGGTCTGGTTTTTAACTGGGTCGTCATTACTTCGTAATTTATTTTAAACGTTTTCTCGACTGATTAAGATGTTTAATTTGAAATAAAATGAGCGTTAAAGATGCGGCAAGTATTTCGTAAGCGAGAAAAATACAAATACCCTCTGTAGATATTTCTTTCATTAAAATTGGCTTCGTATTATATTTAACTGATAAACTTGTACCGTAAAGAGGGTTAAATTCAATTGTGCATTGTTTTAGTACGTCTAACTCGCTGTTGTAACTACTTAATTTATAATATTCTGAATAAATTATACTCGGTTGTTTCGTCTCAATTATTTTAATTATAAATAAAATTTTATACCGGGCGGGATTGAACCGGGATTACGTTTTAAGTAAATAACTCGGAATTGCGGATATATATCTTTAAGAGTCATCTCGAAAAATTAATACCGTTAGGGACAATTCTTCCGAGGAGAAGTATATTTTGGCTTGCCAACTTGTTACCTCTCCGAGGGGACTTTGTACCCTAGGAGGGGCTATACAACCACCGTGTCTGTCTGTCTGTCAGGCCTGGGAAAGCGTTCGCATTTTCGAGGCAAAGGGTAATCGCTGCGTACGCAGTTTCTTAAAATCAGGGAAAAGGTTTTTCCAAAAGCGCCCTCTTTTTGTCATTGGGTGTAGTATAATTTTTTAATCGGACGGGATTCGAACCCGAGCCCTCTTGCACGACAGGTGAGCGTTCTACCGCAGAACCACGGATATAGTTACGCTTCACTGAAAATTAAAAACTCGTCCGAGGAGAGGTATAATTTTGCTTGCCAACTTGTTGTATTCTGCATTTTATGAGCTGCTCGACAGGTGACGAAACACCCTGTAAAGATCTCTGTCGAATGTAGCGGTAATAATTTCGGTATGAAATCTTCATTTAGTCCCGACCGACGCGTGACAGAGCGTCTACACTCCGTTAATGGTGTGTGTATTATCTTTGTATTATTAAAAGGATATAAATAGCTCGGCGTCTATTTAACGCTCCGTCCTTTCACTGATCGACTCGGCGTCTCCTTGAAACACCTTTATCGCGACGTTGCCTCGGACACTTTCATAAATTAGTTACGCGTGCTGTTAAAGTCCGCCCGCTTCCATACAACATTGCTCCTTTGACCCTCCAGCGATAAGTAAAGCCTCGTTTTCACTTCACTACTCCGAAGGAATACTGACGTTGCGTTCTTTTTTTCAGCTTCGAGAGCTGGTATTTATTAACGTTGCGTTTTCCGTTGCGGAAATGTATCTGCTTCAAGCGTTACTATCTTTGCATTGCGTTTACGCTGCTGATTTCTCTCAGGTTCGAACGGTTATATTTATTTACGTTGAGTTTTCCGTTTCGGAAATGTATCGGCTTCAAGCTTTACTATCTTTGCATTGCGTTTACGCTGCTGATTTTTCGCAACTTCGAGCGTTCATATTTATTTACGTTCCGTTTTCCGTTGCGGAAATGTATCTGCTTCAAACGTTACTATCTTTGCACTGCGTTTACGTTGCTGATTTTTCGCAGCTTCGAGCGTTCATATTTATTTACGTTCCGTTTTCCGTTGCGGAAATGTATCTGCTTCAAACGTTACTATATTTGCACTGCGTTTACGTTGCTGGTTTTTCTCAGCTTCGAGCGTTCATATTTATTTACGTTTTCCGTTGCGGAATATTTTCAGCATTGAGCTTTACTATGTTTGCATTGCGTTTACGCTACTGATATCTCTCGGGTTCGAGCATTCGTATTTATTTACGTTGCGTTTTCCTTTGCGGAAATGTTTCTGTTTCGAGTGTTCATATTTATTTACGTTGCGTTTTCCATTGCCGAAATTTTTCTGTTTTGAGCGTTACTATGTTTGCATGGCGTTTACGCTGCTGATTTTTCTCAGCTTCGAACGTTCATATTTATTTACGTTGCGTTTTCCGTTGCGGAAATGTTTCTGTTTCGAGCGTTACTATGTTTGCATAGCTGATTTTTCTCAGCTTGAAACGTTCATATTTATTTACGTTGCGTTTTCCGTTGCCGAAAATTTTCTGTTTCGAGCGTTACTATATGTTTGCGATGCGTTGACGTTGCGTATTTTTTTCAGCTAACTGGGTTCCTATTTATTAGCGTTTCGTTTACGCGGCGGTGTTTTCTCACCTTCGCGTGCTACTATTTATTTACGTTACGTTAACGCTGCGCAAACAAAATGTGCCATTGGGAATGAGATTGATATGTACATTGCCTTCGTCTGTCACCGTGGCGCTATAAGCGGCACTGTCGTAAAAGAACCAAGTGCATAATCTAAATTCCAGTCTATAAGTTTGTTTGTAAAAAACATTGTTGATTTTTTTTACTTGGAAAGGTCGGTTGTTATCTTAAGCGGGAAGTGGAGGCAGCCTGACACTGCTAGTTTTAGATAACGGTTGGTTCCTTGTTTAAATTTCCGTAGTGTTATATCGACAACATGATATCGACCTGCCACCCTGAAAATCATTCTTAATTAAGTTTTAACCCCTCAATATAACACTTGACGTCATTTAACGAAATTGCCATGTAAATTACGCACATTATCTATTTTTTTCATTTTCGTCTGCCAATTTCCAAGATGGCGAATTTTGAATTACACCCCGCAACTGGCAATCGCAATAAATTTCGTATAACACTATCAAATTCTTTAATCAATCAATCGTCACGATGAATTGAAAATAACTGCAATTTCACTTAAAGAATATTATATTTTTATTTATTAATTTATTTTTTATTTTATTATTATATTATATTTTTATTTATTTATTTATTTTTTATTTTATTATTATATTACATTTTTATTTATTTATTTATTTTTATTTTATTATTATATTATATTTTTTTATTATTATATTACATTTTTTTTATTTTTTTATTTTATTAATATATTATATTACATTTATTTATTTTATTTTATTATTATATTACATTGTTTTATTTTTTATTTATTATTATATTATATTTTTATTTATTTTTTTATTATTATATTATATTTTCATTTATTTTTTATTTTATTATTATATTATTATATTTTTATTTATTTTTTATTTTATTATTATATTATTATATTTTTATTTATTTTTTATTTTATTATTATATTATTATATTTTTATTTATTTTTATTTTCATTTCATTTCATTATTATTATTATATTATATTTTTATTTATTTTATTTTATTTTTTATTTTATTATTATATTATATTTTTATTTATTTTATTTTATTTTATTTTATTTTATTTTATTTTATTTTATTTTATTTTTTATTTTATTATTATATTATATTTTTATTCTAAAATCCAATTAAGCTAACGTTGAAATTTCAACGAAATTTTTACCTTAGACTAATTAAATTTGCCGAAATCTGGAGAAGAGTCTCCTTTTCAAGGAGAATTCTTTATAATGGACGAACATCCACCCTCTCCAAATTTATCACACGGAAAATAACTTAAATTTGAAATTTTGTTTTGGTCGAAAAAATATCAAGTATTCTTTTCCTTTCGGCTGTTTCGCCTTTCGAAACAAGACTCCGTCGATGCTCATGGCAACGAAAGGAGATGCTAGAGTTGGCCCTTTGATAAAGCAATCATCTTTAGTCCCTCTCTTCGGATAAGATGAAGGAAGAGGATGCGGAAAGAAAAAACCTCGTTTCTGCCTTATTTGGTCAGAAGAACCTTTTTATTTCGTTACCCAGGAGAGGGGGATAGGCAACGGAGAGTTTAAGTGCTGGCTTTCAATCCGCCGCCGCCACCGCCGTCATTCCCGGGAGTGGAAAAAATACGCCGCTGACGCTAATAGTGGGTATTTTAGTGCCTTTGGAAGGTGGTATTATTGGATAACATATTTTAATGATATTTGTAAGGAGGACAAATTTAATATAATAATTTGAGTAGACATGGTAATTATGGTGTAAATTTAAGAATTGAAATGGAAAAAGGAATATGTAAATAGAGCCTAATTATTGGAAATAAAAAAACATTTTTTACAAACTCCGAAGTCATAATTTTCTAATTAATACTAATAATAATCAGCTAAGTTAATACCCAAAGAACTAGTGACTTCTGAAGCCATTTACCGTTGGCCGGGTAAAATTGCGTAGGAGGGTGGTGGAAAGCCCTTCGTGCCACGACAACCAACAGCTCCCTACTCAAACTATTACCGTTAGCCTCAGTAAATTTTGAAGGAGACCGAAGAGCTTGGGGTAAAGCCCCTCTAACCGGCAGGGAGATAACTTACAAACTAAGGAGGTGTTCCGACTTTTCAACCAGTGCCACAAGCTGGAATCGAACCCGGCTCCTCTTGCTGCGAGTGCTAACCACTTCCCCACTCCAATAAATAAAATATATTAAATTTATGGACTATAACTGCCCTTGTTTAAATTCATTTTCCTCGTTTTCACAAGTCGCACGTTCATTTTCAAATTTAATAGGTACCTACATTATTCCGAACAAAATGAATTACAGGTATAGTCTGCTGTATCTATATGTCTGTTCACACATTGACACTGTATCTCTAACCGCACGGGAAAAGCAGCCTAAAAGAGGTACCCCCTCACTGTCCGTTTGCGCCCTACTTCGTATTAGCTGAAATAGTCGGCCGTACTCGATTCGCAGGGCCGTCAAGGTCATTCGAAAGAATGTAAACCCGCATTTCAAACGGAACGTTTTGTCGACCACTTGACGAATTATATGGCCTTGACAGCCCGAAACTTTCAAAATTCAGAGAGACGGTGGCGGCGGCAGGTGATTTTGTATGGTGGAAGCTACAGCTTTTCCGATCCGGTTAGAGATACAATGTCCATGGCCAACTTTTTTACAAACTTTTTGATGAGCGTAGGTTTCGATTTAATTTCGAGAACCACGCTTCACGAAAAGCTGGCGACATTTCGTGCTTGAGCTGCCATAGAAAATTACTTGTATTTCTTAAAATAGAAACCTCTTCTACTACAAAATATGTACCTTTATATTAATAAAGGTATTTATTATCAATATTATCATTTAATTGCTTCGTTATTAAAAATTGTTAGATTAAAATATCTGGAGCTAAGACTCGGTGAGAAAAACTGGCCGTTTTGCAAAACTTGTCTCACAAAAGCGTTTGTGTGGCAACCACGTTGTCGAAATGTTTTCCCCATTCATTCTCGACAATGTTTGGCCAAAATATTGGTTCGTGTAACGTATGAAAACAACTTTGCATTTTCCAGAAGATTTTGTGGCCCTTTCATAAGCCAGATTCGTTATTTCGATCCTCTCTGCGCAAAGTCTCTATAGTTCCATTTGTTAAACATTTCGAAATCGAGTTGCTTGAGCTAAGATAGATGTGTCTTCCAAACTGTATACGGTTTCAATGATTGAAAGTTTTGAAATGATTGAATTGCTACGTACCTTATTGGAAACCACAGCCTGTTCCGCTACATTCATTTGCTTTAAACCTTTTCTATGAGATTGTATCAATTTATATAATACATTGCTTGATTAATGGTTTCGCAAAGTGATTGAAATATTGAGGAGCTTTGGGATTAAATGTTTTTGCGGTTTGCTTGTTATTTTTTAATGTTTAATGGATGTCAGATTTGACAGTTCGGATGACATCGACAGTAAGGAAACAAAATGCGTGACGCCCATCAAACGCGGTCCTGCATTCGGGGAAATGGAAAACCTTAGGCCTGGCTTATGCAACGACAAACTCGGACGTCTAGAGTCTGCCTCGACTCCAATAGAGTTTCCACTAGATTAGGGTTGGCTTGCTTCGAGAAGCTTTCTGCGTTAGGACCTTTTAAAGCGGATCTATGTAGAGAGTATAGGAATAACTTCACAATATTACCTTCCAGGCTTCGTAAATATATGGATAAAATTAATAAATTAATATTTTGAGGTCCGGAATACAACACTTCTTCAACCTTTTTACTCTTTGACAACCAGTGACTGCTCCAGTAGTAGGCAGGAATAGGCCTATAAACATTTAAAATAATGGGCGACCAAATTGAAAGTTAAGAACCCAATAGCGAACCAAACACCGTAAAAATGAGATATTGAACCACTTGTTTATACTCTTCACAACATTTTTTTTCTCTCTGAAGAATTTCGGTTTATTTCTTCTCGTAACAGTTTTAATTTTAGGAGAGCGTTTGATCTTACCGAATCGGACTGAAACAATCCACTGAACTATCGTTTGATCGAGTTGGTGAAATAACTAGTGAAACAGACTCTATTTAAAACCGAGAAATATCGCTTTATTTTTGAGGACTTTTATTTTTTACAAGGTGAACGCTTTGGCGTCCGAAAAGCCAAAGATACCGTTTAAACCCCGCTCGTCTGCTTTCCGCTCCCCCCAAGAGATGGCACTTAACACGTGTCTTAAGCGCCCTATACACGATGCGATTTTTTGGGGGGCGACTTGTCGCTACGATCCGGGAGATCGCGATCGCTCGTCGGTTTTTGCCACACACGGCAAAACCCCGATGTTTCGAAAATGGAAAAATTTTACCAAACACAAAGCCTAGGCAGATTCCTAAAATCGACGTAGAGCACGGACTACAGTGTTTTACAGCACCAATTTTATTCAAAAAAAGAAAAGCTTGTATTGCGCTTGCCGTGATTATTACTACAGATGAAAAAAAAAAGGAAAACGAAAATGGTCGAAACAATGGCTTTTACTTACATTTAATTTATATAAACATAATTTTATATTACTTACATTTAATTTATATAAACATAATTTTATATTACTTACATTTAATTTATATAAACATAATTTTATATTACTTACATTATATAAACATAATTTTATATTACTTACATTATATAAACATAATTTTATATTACTTACATTATATAAACATAATTTTATATTACTCACATTATATAAACATAATTTTATATTACTCACATTATATAAACATAATTTCATATTACTTACATTATATAAACATAATTTTATATTACTCACATTATATAAACATAATTTTATATTACTTACATTATATAAACATAATTTTATATTACTTACATTATATAAACATAATTTTATATTACTCACATTATATAAACATAATTTTATATTACTCACATTATATAAACATAATTTCATATTACTTACATTATATAAACATAATTTTATATTACTCACATTATATAAACATAATTTTATATTACTTACATTATATAAACATAATTTTATATTACTTAGATTAATAAATAAATAAATAAATAAATAAAATAAATAAATAATAGATATTTAAAAAAAATAGAAAATTTCATTAGCTGGTCTGCCGACTAGCCCATACACGAGAAGATTTTTGTTTGCGACTCGTCAAAATCGCTGAAATTTCCCGCCCTGGTCGGAAGACCAGCGACGGTCGCTATCGCCGTCTTTGGTCTCCCAACAACGCTACACACGGTAAGATTTTTTCAAGGACAAACGACCGCGAGTCGCGGTCGCTCGAAAAATCGCATCGTGTATGGCCCGCTTTAGGCCTTCTAGAAAAGGAACATCCGCGAACAATGCAGGGTCCCCGGTCTCATCTGGTAGCCATTACAATGGCTTGTCGAACTCGGAAAACGTGTACGAATACATCATTAACGACAGAAAAACAAGTTTAAAAATACAAAATACTTTTTAAGAAAACCTTTTATTTTTAACATGTAGTTTTGAAACTTTTAATTCTTATTTTGATCATTCCACATAGTTTTAACAGTTTCTTAACACTCTCGTATCATTTTTTGATGAGAAGCTGAGAACACGTTCAGGCAATATGGTGTTTGGAGAGAAGTATTTTAGTATTTAAACGAATTTTTTTTAAATGTTGCCTTATAGACGCATTCACATATTGCCTACAGGGAAATATGCAAAAAGGGGTTAAATCCACCCGAGGTACCTTCCTATTTAATAATGTTTGAGGTAGATGCCGACACTATAAAGTTTATGAAAAGTGAACTGTTTTAAAAAGTTATTAATTAATTTCTAAATTATATTACTTTAAATTATTATTAAAAATATATAATTTTTGTAATTTAAATTAACAATTTATTTTATAAGTAGTTAACAATCTCCGCCATAGATGGCACTATAATACAGTTTTAAACTATCCAATCAGGGAAGAGAATTTTGTATTTTAAATCTCGACAAAACCGTTCTCCACTAAAAACTGAAAACTTTCAACCAATCGTTGAAAATCAAAATTATGACGTCATGTTGCTATCAGAGTGCCATCTACTAAAAAATTACGCCATCACCACGTTACCTCGGATGAATTGCCCGTTAAAAATTGTAAATCGATCTATAGAGGATCAGAAGCGTTTGAACTTCGGAAAAAGGGCTTAAAAATAAGAAATTTCCATTCGTTGGATTTATTATCACGAGGTATGCATTTTTAAAAATGATTTTAATTTCATTAATCATCAAAAATGATTATGTAGTCCTTTAAGCTACTGTTATTTAGTTTGAATAATATTTACGAGAGCCCACTTCAGTAAAAGCCCTCTGGGCCCACTTGCCATTGGGCAAGGCCACCCAATGTACAATCCACCACTGTAATCACAAAATTTCGAAATTGAGCAACTAATCCCTCATTCCGTTGGAAGGAGCTTAGGACCTCGCTAATTTGCATCACTGTCTTCACACCTACGCATTTTTCCAAATACTTGAAATCTACCGACATACAGCGAAAATATCATACATAATAAATAACAGTTATAAGAGTCTTAAGCCTAAATTGCGCGATTTTAAAAGTTAGGATAGTACGCAAATCGCTCATACGGGGTTAGGGGCGCTGGCAGCAGCCCCTAAGAAGGCGCCGAAATTTCAAACCCAAACACAAGGCGTTATTTTTCGTTTCAACGTTCTGGGCCAGAAGCTATTTTTTCAAGACAAAAAAGGTACGTGTTAGTATATTGAACGATTTGTTAATCTTTTGATACGGAAATAAGGCCATATTTGGAAAAGCTTGGCCGTTCCCCTTTAAGTCTCTTGTAACTGGAACGCGCCGCGCATGCAAAACAAATTTTTGGCGTCTTCAGCAGCGCGCGCTATTACGTTGTTTTTCTGTCTCACTGACTTCTCACCAGGTGTCGCGGTGGACGCGCGCTTTTCGATTTCTCGAAATTTCTGATGCGGTTTTCGCTATAAATTTTAGTTTTTAATGGGCTATAGGGCTATCTAACTGGTTAAAGCTTGACCGTTCCCCTTTAAAACACGATCTTTCAAAGGGGACTTACGTATGAAGAGCACAAACATGAGTATTACTTCATTATCTGACATAAACAATACTCTGAACTAGTGTAAACTAAGTAATTAAAATTAATTTATTAAAATTTGTTTTATAGTGTACCGGTAATCGTTGTAAATTTTTATTTTTATAACTTCATTATGATTTTATAACGATGCACCTTTAAAAATTGACTGGGCAACGAAATAATATTATGGCCTTGTTGGCCAACTTGATTCTGTCTAATTCGAGCACCATTTTTTTCGTCCGTACCTCGTCGTCGACGGCGTCAACGAGGCAAAATATCTTGTGCGAGGCTCCCCTTTATACTCCGTAGTATATGCGATGGCAATTTGGCAAAGGCGGGGTGGGGTTTAGTTTGTATTGCTTTTCCGCGTTGTATGGGGAATTGCGTTGGAATGGTTAGAGCAATTAAGGTGGTTTTGGAATTGGTTCGAAGGTGGGCGTTTTCTTTTTTTGGTACGTGTTAATTATACTCATTTTCGTAATTATATTTGGGAAACTGTCGGGGCCAAGCGGCTGCACCGTTTTTCTTTGAATTTACCGCCCATCCCATTTCATTAACGTTCCGCTAATTCGTGTCAAACCTATTCAAGCTGGTTATGATATTTAGATTATAAGGTACAGTTAGTCAAGCAATTTCGTTTTTCAAAAATTTAGGGCAGAATTTGAGAGTAGCTGTAATCGAAGTCACTGTTACCTGACGCTACTAAAGAGCTAGGATTTATATTTAATAAACATTGGTCAGTAGGTGGCGCTATTCGTTCATTTGGAGTAAGGCCAATGAATCCCAATCAACCGAACAGCATTTCCAAATAGAGACAAATGGCGCGTTTCAGTTGATTATCTTTGGTTTAGTTTAGGCTGGGTTAGGTTGGGATATATTGGGTTGGGTTAGGTTGAGATATATTGAGTTGGGTTCGGTTGGGGTATATTGGGTTGAGTTAGGTTGGGGTATATTGGGTTGAGTTAGGTTGGGGTATATTGGGTTGAGTTAGGTTGGGGTATATTGGGTTGAGTTAGGTTGGGGTATATTGGGTTGAGTTAGGTTGGGGTATATTGAGTTGGGTTAGGTTGGGGTATATTGGGTTGGGTTAGGTTGGGGTATATTGGGTTGGGTTAGGTTGAGATATATTGAGTTGGGTTAGGTTGAGATATATTGAGTTGGGTTAGGTTGGGGTATATTGGGTGGGGTTAGGTTGGGGTATATTGGGTGGGGTTAGGTTGGGGTATATTGGGTGGGGTTAGGTTGGGGTATATTGGGTTGGGTTAGGTTGAGATATATTGGGTTGGGTTAGGTTGAGATATATTGGGTTAGGTTAGGTTGAGATATATTGGGTTGGGTTAGGTTGAGATATATTGGGTTGGGTTAGGTTGAGATATATTGGGTTGGGTTAGGTTGGGGTATATTGGGTTGGGTTAGGTTTGATTCGGTTATATTGGGTTGGGTTAGGTTTGATTCGGTTATGTTGGGTTAGGTTTGATGTTCTATGTTTGTTGAATAAAATAATTATGAATTGGGGTTAGGTTTGGTTAGGTTAGGATAGGATAGGTTAGGTTGGGTAAGTCCTGTTTGTCGTATATAATATAAATTTGATTTAGGTTAGAAAGGTTAGTTCTTCTCTGACTTTCAAATAAAAAATATTAATATAGGTTAGGCTGGGTTAGGTTAGGCTGGGTTAGGTTAGGTTGGGTAAACTCTTCTGTGTTTGTCAAATAAAAAATATGAATTTGGGTTAGGTTAGTTTGGGTTTGGTTATTTTAGGTTAGGTTGGGTTAGTCATTTTGTCGAATAAAACAATATGAATTTTTCTCGAATATTTATAGAATAAGATTTGAAATTTCACAATTTGGCCAAGTTTCACGGTAGAACCTCGGTTGAATGGAGCAGATCGTTCATTTTAAAATAAAAGCATCCATAATCTATAAAGGTAATCCAATGTACGAACAAAGAAAAAATATATATTTACCTACATAGAGAGATCGATCGTTTTCGTGGAATAGACTTATATTCGAAATTCTCGTTTCAAAATATTTTTATTCAAACAATAATTTAATTTCCTTTTTAAAACTAAAATATTTAATTTTCATTTAGAAACTAAAATATTTAATTTTCATTTAAAAACTAAAATATTTAATTTACATTTAAAAACTAAAAAATTTAATTTTCATTTAAAACTAAAATATTTAATTTACATTTAAAAACTTAAATATTTAAATTACGGTTATAAGATTAAAATATTTAATTTACATTTAAAAACTAAAATATTTAATTTACATTTAAAAACTAAAATATTTAATTTACATTTAAAAACTAAAATATTTAATTTACATTTAAAAACTAAAATATTTAATTAACAATTAAAAACTAAAATATTTAATTAACATTTAAAAACTAAAATATTTAATTTACATTTAAAAACTAAAATATTTAATTTACATTTAAAAACTTAAATATTTAAATTACGGTTATAAGATTAAAATATTTAATTTACATTTAAAAACTAAAATATTTAATTTACATTTAAAAACTAAAATATTTAATTTACATTTAAAAACTAAAATATTTAATTTACATTTAAAAACTAAAATATTTAATTAACAATTAAAAACTAAAATATTTAATTAACATTTAAAAACTAAAATATTTAATTAACAATTAAAAACTAAAATGTTTAATTTACAATTAAAAACTAAAATGTTTAATTTACAATTAAAAACTAAAATATTTAATTTACAATTAAAAACTAAAATATTTAATTTACAATTAAAAACTAAAATATTTAATTTACAATTAAAAACTAAAATATTTAATTTACAATTAAAAACTAAAATATTTAATTTACATTTAAAACTAAAATATTTAAATTACGGTTATAAGATTAAAATTTATTGAATTTAACCCTGATTTTAATTAAAGAAAGGTAACGTAATTCTTATTTAAGTTAGATTTAAAACGGAAAACAAAATTAAATTTTATTAAGTTAGTTTCGATAATTCCGATCTAGTCATTATCTCGAAATGGAAGGCACAACCTGAAATTGAAACAAAATGTAGAAATACCAGTGAGGACCCTCGGAGAATCGTATTGAAGCGAGCGTAAATTTTCCAGTTTCCACGCTCTCAGATAGAAGGTAATCCTTTTTAGCCCTAATTACTTTAGAAGGAGGCGCAACGGATTAGAATCTGGAGAAGAGGCTCTGGCAGTAAACTTTCACCCAGATTCCTGTCGTTGATTCGCGGCGGTAAAAGTACAAATAACGTTTATGCTACGCATTTGTAGAATTCCATTGCCCGAAGTTTCCACTTAGGGTATCAGTTTTTTTTTGTTTTAATCATTCATTCATAGGTCTAACCTATTTTTACATAAAGAGCTATGGAAAATAACAAAAAAAAAACTATTTTTAAAACTCTTCAGCATACTAAATTATCTTACAATAATACGTTTAAAACTGCATAAAACACTTGCTAAGCAAAATGTGGTTTTTTAAAATTCTTACCTAAAACACTTGTTAAACAAAATGTAGTTTTTAAAATTCTTGCTTAAAACATGTTTTAAACAAAATATAGTTTTAAAGCGATGGTTGCTTTAAACGTTCTTTAAAATAAAATATTTATTTAAAACATTCTTTTAAATAAAACATTTGTTTAAAACATTCTGTTAAATAAACAATTTGTTTAAAACATTCTTCAAATAAAATATTTGTTTATAAAATGTTTAATAAAATATTTTTTATAAAATGTTTAATAAAATATTTGTTTATAAAATGTTTAAAACATTATTTTAAATAAAATATTTGTTTATAAAATGTTTAAAACATTATTTTAAATAAAATATTTGTTTATAAAATGTTTAAAACATCATTTTAAATAAAATATTTGTTTATAAAATGTTTAAAACATTATTTTAAATAAAATATTTGTTTATAAAATGTTTAAAACATTATTTTAAATAAAATATTTGTTTATAAAATGTTCAAAACATTATTTTAAATAAAATATTTGTTTATAAAATGTTTAAAACATTATTTTAAATAAAATATTTGTTTATAAAATGTTTAAAACATTATTTTAAATAAAATATTTGTTTATAAAATGTTTAAAACATTATTTTAAATAAAACATGTATTTAACCAAATAAAGTTGTTGTAAAATGTTTAAATCACGTTTTAGACGAAATATAGTTGTTTTAAATGCTTGTTTAAAACGTGTTTAGAACATTGGTTTTAAGAGTTTAATTTTAAACTTGCCAACTGTGGTTCCACTTGAATTCTAATTAGCATCGCGAGCCTTTTGCCAAAAGAAAGAGCTATTTCCTTCCCGGGCATGACTGAGCGTGCAACAGATTTTGATACCCCGATAGCGGAGCCTCTGTTTCGCTTTTGGGAGGCCCTAGAGAGAGACAGAGTGGATACATTTTCTTCTTATGAATGACAGCCCCAAGTTAGCTCACTTTCTAGTAAGGATTGCGAATAAAAAGAGAACTGTAACTGCCTTCGAAATAGACGAACGTAAGCTTCCGTTCTCTCGCTTCCAAAGCAAAAACAGGGTTCCTGGCGAAATGTCCCTTCTTAGATTATAAAATGAGCTTATTTAGTTTTTATAATTTATTATCAATGTACGAGTTACGGTATTTCAGTTAACAGTGCTATTACAGTGTAAATATCAATATATATTTTATTAAATGCAATCTCAGTGCAAAAATATTGTAAAGTAAGTTACCGTATTTTAAAAAAAAAACGTTTTGTTGAAGGATTAAAAAAATATTATCCCTCAATCCAATGTGCTGTTTGATTGTTAAGATTTGCACATTTTATTACCGTATCATTAACATACTTATTAGCATGAAAGCATTTAAGCTATAGATAACTTAGAGGTCCATTAGCATGATTTACAACCTATTTTTATATATTTATAATATAAATATCAATATATATTACTGAATTAAATCACATTGCGAAAGTATTGTAAATTCGACCAATTGTTAAGTTAATTTAAAAAATAAATACTTAATACTTATTAGCAAAAACATATTTAGGGTTACAAAGAATGTATGCTAGCACGATCTTCTACTTAAGATCTTTCGCGCCATCTATTGAATCTGAATTCCACGAAATAACTTTTTAATACATGGATTCTCGGTTATTGCATCAAGAAAAATATTTTAAAACTGGTCCTTGATGGTTCCGGTTACTGTTCCAATTTTAATAGCGATTTACAGTCAAGTCTACGTATTACTGCTTACTGTAAACTTGTCGTACGTTCTCAGGGTTCTAAATACTTTCTTGTTATTAGATAGTTAAAATCTTGGTAGAAAACCCTTCTAAAGAACAGGCTGTGTACATACCTTCGACTTGAATTCTACTTGTACCCTTTTTTCGATCTTAATTATTATTAGAACACATTTTTATATTAGGTAGACTATAAGATTATTCTTAGAACTAATAATTTAAATTTTTTGTACGGAATGCTAAATCTGCATCGTGATTTTAGAATACGATTTCCAATTATATTTCAAGATTTAAAACACGACTTTCAATTTGATTTCCAGATTAAAAATATGATTAAGAATTTGATTTCCCGATTAAAAATATGATTTAGAATTTGATTTCCAGATTTCGAATAAGATTTCGAAATTAGATTTCAAGATTTCGAATAAGATTTCAAGATTTCGAATAAGATTTCAAGATTTCGAAATTAGATTTCAAGATTTCGAATAATATTTCAAGATTTCGAATAAGATTTCAAGATTTCGAATAAGATTTCAAGATTTCAAATAAGATTTCAAGATTTCGAATAAGATTTTGAAATTAGATTTCAGGATTTCGAATAAGATTTTCAAAAATCATTTTAAGATTTCGATTAAGATTTCAAATATCATTTTAAGATTTCGATTAAGATTTCAAATATCATTTTAAGATTTCGAATAAGATTTCAAATATCATTTTAATATTTCGATAAAGAAAACGATTTCAAATATCATTTTAAGATTTCGATAAAGAATAAGATTTCAAATATAATTTTAAGATTTCGATTAAGATTTCAAATATTTCAAGATTTCGATTAAGATTTCAAATATTTCAAGATTTCGATTAAGATTTCAAATATTTCAAGATTTCGATTAAGATTTCAAATATTTCAAGATTTAGATTAAGAATAAGATTTCCAATATCATTTCAATATTAAGAATAAGATTTCCAATATCATTTCAATATTAAGAATAAGATTTCCAATATCATTTCAATATTAAGAATAAGATTTCCAATATCATTTCAATATTAAGAATAAGATTTCCAATATCATTTCAATATTAAGAATAAGATTTCCAATATCATTTCAATATTAAGAATAAGATTTCCAATATCATTTCAATATTAAGAATAAGATTTCCAATATCATTTCAATATTAAGAATAAGATTTCCAATATCATTTCAATATTAAGAATAAGATTTAGATTAAGAATAAGATTTCAAATATCATTTCAATATTAAGAGTAAGATTTCAAAAAGCATTTCAAGATTTAGAATAAAATTTTAAAAAAAATTTCAAGATTAAGAATTTCTGTTTGCTAGGTAGTGTACTGTATTTTGATTTCTCAAAAAACCATTTAACTCCCAATAGGCGATATAATAAAGTAACGTGGCCTTCTTGTTTTGATGGGAAAGGCCACCTTCCACTATGCTTCCATTAGCTTTCCCACCAGAGAGCCTATGAATTCATCCGTAGGCTTTAACTGTACTATTTCGTTATCCCATTTTAATAAGTTGAGCAAGCATATCTGACTTTATAATATCGCTTATTTCATAAAAACTAATATTTTCGAGTTAGCACGTTTTCCATCGAAGTAATTCGCTAGAGATTCGCCTCTGCACGCGAATCACAGACGTGCACTGACAGATTTCTCGCTTTTTATATATATAAAAGGAAATTTTTCCGGTTCTCCGTCTTTCGCGAAGTTTCTAAATTGAGGAAGACTTTTCCGGACGAATTAGGCCCGAGGGAACCCTTTTAGAAATGGCTGGAAATTCACTGTATGGTTTGGACAGCGCTCTTTCTAGCCAAGTTCGCTCGTCACTGTCGCGTTTTTCCTATGGTATTTTTAACATTTATGGTTTCAACAAAAATGTACTTTGGGAGACGCGTTAAGCACCCAAAAACTGCTTCGAAGGTTGTCTGCGATTAAAGCAAGGACAATAGATACAGGGACAAGAAAGTGTATTGGCGGACGCTGTTGGAATATATCACCTAAAACGACCTAAACGCAAGGAGAGTTAGTTGTAAACAAAAAAAATGGCGGTCACCTAATTTTAGCGGTTCTTAACGAGGTTTAAGTGTTCAAAACAAATGGGCATTTTTTATTTACGCTCGTAGTTTTATTTTTAATTTAACATCAAAATGGTAAAAACTAACTACAATAATACTGTCCATGGTGAACCACATCTTAACAATGGCCGCGGTTTGTTTACATCTAACTCCCCGTGAATATGAAGACGTTTAAAATCGAATTTTTCCCCCTGCTTTCTCGTCCCTGTATCTACTGTCCTTGATTAAAGGGAGTATAACCTTTTCAGGAATTTGGGGCAATACATAATTCCCTCCCCTCATTTTTCTAACCACGTGATATACGTAGAGTGAAATAGAGTCGTTTTAATTTCTCATGTCGACTAGAACGACTTTCGTGTATCTAAAACCACGTACCTCATTATTAAGAAATTTTATTTCAATACATATCCAAACTATAATGACAATAATTAATTTATAGCTCGGATATTGTTTTTTATATGTTAATTAAGGGTGTATTTAAAAATAAACACTAAATATGAAACAATAAAGGTTTCAAGTGAGAAAACCTCTTCAGGGCGGGCACTCTTCCTCTAATAGAAGAATTGGGAGTTTCTACAATCGTTCTAGACTAGCGCCATGAGCGAGAAAAGAGAGAAGCTATGGCGCACCCTACCAAACAAGGACGGTTCTACTCCTTTAAGGCATCATGGATTATTACATCCTTAAAGGGAATCTAAATAAGGACGTTTGATGGTGAAAAGTTTGTAGGAGCCACTGATTCTACTGCCATGGTTACATATTCTCTAAATTCTTGCTAATATATATTATCAAGATAGTATTTATTTGTACTTAGGGAATATAATATGACAATCAGACAAGAAATAATTGTGTATAACAATAAATTATGGTAAATAACGATAAAGTATGGTAAATATCGGGAAGTTATGATAAATAATGAAAATTATGGTAAATGACAGAAAATTAAGGTAAAAAACCAGGAATTATGGTAAGTAACGAGAAAGTATGGTAACTAACGAGAAATTATGGTAACTAACGAGAAATTATGGTTAATAACAGAAAATTATGGAAAATAACAAAAAATTATGGTAAAAAACCAGAAATTATGGTAATTAACGATAAATTATGGTAAACAACGAGAAATTATGGTAAACAACGATAAATTATGGTAAAAAACGAGAAATTATGGTAAAAAACGAAATATTATGATGAATAACGAGAAATAACGGTGAATAACGGAAAATTATGGTAAATAGCGAAAAATTATGGTGAACAACGGAAAATAATGGTAAATAACGGGAATGGGCTACAATGGTAACTCCTGAATAATACTTTCTTAAATTAAGATTGTATTTATTTATATACTTATGGAGAATGGCTACGTTGAGACGATTTTTAGTAAGTAAGTGAGGGAGCTGTTGGCTCGCGTGGCATGAAGAGCTTGCCACCACCATCCTACGCGTTGTAACCCGGCCACCTGTTTAAAGTCATTATAAGTCGCTCGATGACTTTTGCCTAAGGTAGCATAGCTGATTATTACATTACGTTAAATATTTATTCATTTGATAAAGAAAATACTTAAGAGATGTTTTAAGTATCGCGATACATTGTGGCTAGAACAGATAAAGTCCATTAAAATCGAACTTTAAATGGACTCTCCTAATGGCGTAACGTCCCTGCGAATAATTTGTCAATCGCTAATGCGTTTCATTTGAATGACGTAACCACAGGCTGCGATTCCCAGGACAGGACGGTGTGCTGAGGAACGCGGGGGGGGTGAAAAGGTGGCTTTGGTGTATAGTTGGCCTTCAATCTTCGGGCGTACCATCTCTCGGTACTCTTATCAAAGCTAATGAGCAATCGGCTCGAAACGGACAGCGCGCGGGGAAAAACAGAGGTGCGGATAAATGACGCTCTCGCTCATTGATATAAATCGTCCCTTTCGCGATGGTGGCTCCCTCTCTCCGTTTCCTTTTAATACGCGACGAGTGTTCGCCACCGTTATTATTCGTGTTGCGACAAAACGGCGCAGCGTGGCGCTGGCCGCCCTCTCCTAAGATCCGACCATTTGTTGCACTTCGCGACGGGGTCTCGTCTTCTGCCGCTAAGCGTTTGAGTCGCTTTTGTAAAGGGCACCGTTGCTCGATTACTCTACGGCTATGAATAATGTTATCTATACAATCCGCGAAGCGCCGCCCCCGCGTTACGTGTAGCGCCGTTTTCACGGTTAACCTTACCTCCGCTACCTACCGCTGTTAATATTAGAGACCCGGATAAATCTTGTCCCTGAATTCGGAGGCGTAACCTCGCCGACGCGTTTTGTCTTACGCTATGGACGATATATATGCTAGAAGGACACGACGTTGTAAGGGTTTGTGCGGGACTAACGGTGATCGATCGCGCGGAGGGAGAATTTAGTCGGGCTCGGGCTCAATCAGGGACTAAAATGGGGAAGGTTACGGCGATATTTTGGGAATCATTTTGGAAATAATTTGACCCGTATTTTGGTTAACAATTTCAAACGTATTTTGGTTAACAATTTCAGACGTATTTTGGTAAACAATTTGAATCGTAATTTGGTTAACAATTTCAGACGAATTTTGGTTAACAATTTCAAACGTATTTTGGTTAACAATTTCAGACGTATTTTGGTAAACAATTTGAAACGTATTTTGGTCAGCAATTTCAAACCTATTTTGGTTAACAATTTAAGACATATTTTGGGGATATATCTTTGTAAATAATTTGAGACGTATTTTGGGGATATATCTTGCTAAACAATTTGACGCGTATTTTGGTTAACAATTTCAGACATATTTTGCTAAACAATTTCAGACGTATTTTTGGGAAATATTTCGGTAAATAATTTGATAAATATTTTGGGTAAACAATTTCACGTTTCTGGGAAATATTTTAGTAAACAATTTGAGACATACTTTGGGCAAATAAATCGAGAAATATTTTTATTCACAAGTTGGGAAATATTTTGGGTAAACAATATGAGAAATATTTTGGTAAAAGATTTGATAAATATTTTGGGTAAACAATTTGAGAAATATTTTGGGTAAACAATTTGAGAAATATTTTCGGTAAACAATTTGAGAAATATTTTGGGTAAACAATTTGAGAAATGTTTTGGGTAAACAATTTGAGAAATATTTTCGGTAACAATTTGAGAAATGTTTTGGGTAAACAATTTGAGAAATATTTTCGGTAAACAATTTGAGAAATATTTTGGGTAAACAATTTGAGAAATGTTTTGGGTAAACAATTTGAGAAATGTTTTGGGTAAACAATTTGAGAAATATTTTAGTAAACAATTTTGAGATATAACTCGGGAAAACATTTATTGAACCACTTGGATATGTAATTTAGGAAAAACATTTAGTCAACAATTTGAGATTTTTAGGAAAATTTCTTGAACGGCAGAAATACAAACAAAAGATGACATCGCAATGAATAATTCTGGCATTTGGTTGACGTCAAAATAATGCTTTTCATTTGTTAATATTTAAATATTTAATGATTATTCTCGGGAATAATTTATTGATGCTTCGATTGTAGCTATATTAATAAAGTACAAAAACATTTAAATAAATCTTAATTAAATATAATGACTTCTTGATGAGATTCCCTTTAAACCAGATTTTTAATGTATTAATTAATTAAATTAAGTTATACGATTTTTAAATCTTATTTAATGGGGCATTTTTCACCGTTCTAAAATTTGAATCGTTCGCAGTCCCTCTAGAGGAAGTCGTTCATGCTCGCACTAACAAGGAGACTACCCGAGGTGGTTATCACCGATTTTGTTGAAGCTCGGGGGTTAAGTAGACCTTATGGTAGTATCAAAATTGCCAAAGGGAAAAGTTGCAATGGGCTTTAGTTTGTTTAGTTTCCCATGGCAACCGAAAATGTTTTTGATCACTCAAAACCCAAAAATCTCCATTTAAAAAAGCATGGGATTTTCTCGGTTTCACAGGGTACTACTTACTTAAAAAATTTGAAAAAATTAAATTTTAAAAACATACCCAAAAAGATGAATTTGACCTATTTTGGGTAAAATTGATCGATGATTTGGGGTAAAATTGATCAATTTTGTTTAAATTTAAAAAAAAATTGGGTATCCGAGAAAATCCCATGCTTTTTCAAATGGAGAGGTCAAAAACATTTTGTGTTGCCATGGGAAAACTAAAGCCCATTGCAACTTTTCCCTTTGGCAATTTTCATACTACCATAAGGTCTACCTGACCCCCGAGTTTCAACAAAATCGGTGATAACCACCTCGGGTAGTCTACTTGTAAGCGTGGCGTGGATGATTGTTAAGTAATTCGACGTTGTCTCCGGTTCAGCCGGACCCACGACCACGACCCCATTATGAGAGCCGCCTTAACCTTCATTAAGTCCATTCCAGTAATTCCCATTGGAATGGAGCCAATGCCATAAGTCACTGTTGGTAGCGAGAAAGGGTCCTTAGTTGGGCGGCCACCTTCGCGTAGGGCGCCATCTAACGTCAGCGTTTGGAACTGCATTATTCTGCCGTTCGACTCCAAGTTTCATTAGATTCGCGTCATGTTTAAAACGCGACCTTGTCGTATATTTCATAAGTCTCAGAATTACGTATCATTCTGTTTCTCTATCATCAAAAGTAACATAATAACAATAAGTATGACAATAGGTGATTATGAAAAAGAATTGCGCACAGAGGCTCACGGGAGTTGCTTATTTTTTGACAAAGCGTCGGCTGCTTAAATTCGTCTGCACCTACCGAGTATTTTTCTAAAATTATTAAAAATACATAAAGTTAACAAATTTATTAAACATTTTTTTTTATTTCTTATAGTTCTAGACCAAGTATTGATAAAGGAACAAGCCTAATGTTAATAGAAGACTCAGGGTTATATTTACATACATGTTTGCATTATTCCTGAAAATGAATTAAAATCAATTTGGATAGAATTTAAAAATATTTCATTTAATAAATCAACAATCAACAAAGAAAAAATAGAAATATCGCTAACCCTTGCCCAACTAGCCAGACGAATTTACAAAAAGGGCCAATTTTGATACTTTCAACTTGGTAGTACTTAACCAAATCACGTGACCACCGATAATTTTCATAATCACCTATTAACGAGATTTACAACCAAACTAATTTTCATAGTTATTGGGTAATCAAGATGTTTTCTCGGCACAGAGCCCTCTAGTGTCTATAATACGCGAGACAACCTCTAAGCCAAAATATCTGGTTTCCGATAGATAGGCGGAATATTAGGCTAAAATGATAAAAATTATAAAAGGTTTTCTTGGCGCCACGAGCTCATGTTTTTTTTATCACGCGTGATTCGCACGTGGGCTTCGAAACAGAGACAACACCCATCGCGACTCCAGAACGTGCTCTCCGATATTAACTTAAACTTTTATCAAAAGGTAGTCACCCAAAACGGTAATTCGCGAGTTCAACTCACAGCTTGTAGAGAGTATCAGCTAGGAGCAACAAACACAACACATCACACAAGGAGAACGCAACCCGTCAAATGTCGTGGATTTTCTTGCGTACGTTTTTAATTGGTTTGACGCTTTAGCGCCTGCTGCCGTCGGAAGGGGAAAATCCGGAAATTGTCTTCCCCCCGCGAGTAAAACGTTCAGCGTAAAGGCTCGTGACGCTCGTCCAATGAAATTCGTACACAACCCTTCGTTAGCGTGTTTAAAGGCTAGCTGCGTTCTCCTTGTGTTTGTTGCTCCTAGGTATCAGTGCCGAAAAAAGGTTCGGTTAGCAAATTAGCATTAAAGCAATAGGAAGTACTTATTGTTATTATGTGACTTATGCTATCCTGGAATACGTTGACGTGGATCACCATTATTCCGTAGTATCGCGTTAGGTATATCGGATTCAATCGGGAATTAATATTAAACTAAGAATTTTAGCCTAGTGCTTTGTTAAAGGCGGGTGGATTATGTAGATTCGATATTTAGGGACTAAGAGAATTAGTCTCGTCAATTGTTCAAGGTGGGGATTATATATTCAGTCTGCAACGGCCTTCGGGGTCTGCTAGAGTACTGGCGTGCGCGGTTGATTTATTGACCTTCTCTATGTAATACGGATCGAACTTCATTAATTTAATTCCCGGATTTTGTGTAACAAGGTTTCCGACGACATTTATTATGTATTTGTTCGTGTTGCGTAGGTGTGTTCGCTTCGTTTAGGGGCTGCAAAGGTCAATGTAAGGTAATGGGCTACCAGTACCTGGGCAATTAGTTAAGCGAACTTGCACACTGTAACCAGTTTGTTTGTTTGTTAAACTTGTAAATTTCTAGCTTTTTTCACCAATTGAAAAGAATAATGTAGAATAATAATTTAAAGGGGAACGGCCAAGCTTTCCAAATATGGCCTTATTTCCGTATCAAAAGATTAACTAAGATGTTCAATATACTAACATGTACCTTTTTTTTGTCTTGAAAAAATAGCTTTTGGCCCAAAAAGTTGAAACTAAAAATAACGCCAGGTGTTTGGGTTGGAATTTTCGCCGCCAACTTAGGGGCTGCCGCCAGCGCCCCTAACCCCGTATGAGCGATTTGCGAACTATCCTAATTTTTAAAATCGCGCAATAGACGCTTAAATAAAACATCTTCCAAGAAATTGCCAAGAAGTAATATTTCCGACAGCCAGGACTCATAAGTTACTATTTATATAGTGCTTGTTGAAATATTAGAAAGCTGGAAACTTTTCTCGAACATAACATCGGTATTTTGCTAAGCCTTAACATGCCAAAAAGTTACCTGGTTAAAAGGAAACACTTGTTGCATACCGCACTGCAAAAGTAATACGTTTAGTTCTAAAGGAATTAGTTTTCATCTTTTTCCGAAAGATTATTTTATACGAAATGAATTAACTCTGCCTCCATGAGAAGGCTTAAAATTGCCCGGTAATATAAAAATATTCCGTATAATTTTAATTATTTATACCATAAGAGGATGGTAATAATAATAATATTATCCTTTTATACTTAGTTTTAGTAACATTATATATTTTACCTTAAAATATATTATCGAAAATTAACATTAGTATGTTCCTTATACAAGTGAGCCGACGCGTTTCTTATCTGACGCAAAATTCTAATGAGGGCCAAAACGGGTCTCCAATTGGCTTATATATGACTTTTTGGCTAGTCATTCTAACCGTTTAACCGACCGACCGGAAATAGTTCCTTCCCAGATGAATTTGGAGATGGGAGTAAAAACGGAGTATCTTTTATTGAAGCGTCCATTTAGGCCGCTCGTGCAAAACAATTTTTTTGCGTCTTCAGCAGCGCGCGCTTTTACGTTGTTTTTCTGTCTCATCGACTTCTCACCAGGTGTCGTGGCGGACGCGCGCTTTTCGATTTCCCGAAATTTCTTTATTTTATTAAAAATTAACCGCTCAATATATTTTGATGCGGTTTTCGCCATAAATTTTAGTTTTTAATGGGCTATAGGGCTATCTAACTGGTTAAAGCTTGACCGTTCCCCTTTAATTCCCGGATTTGGTGTATCAAGGTTTCCGACGACATTTATTATGTATTTGTTCGTGTTGCGTAGGTGTGTTCGCTTCGTTTAGGAGCTGCAAAGGTCAATGTAAGCTAGTGCGCTACCTGGGAAATTAGGTAAGTGAACTTGCACACTGTAACCAGTTTGTTTGTTTGTTTGTTAAACTTGTAAATTTCTAACTTTGGTCACAAATTTAAAAGAATAATGTAGAATTCTTATTTAAAAAGTTATTTATCGGTAATATGGTCTGTAGTTTTTTATTCGATTATGTGTTTTTATAAATACTAAAATTCTTAATTAGAATAGAAAATAATAATAATAATAATAATATTTCGAAATTCATAGAAGGCACAATATCAAAATATTTAGAATATCATATAATAGGTACAATATCAAAATATTTAGAATATCATATAATAGGTACAATATCAAAATATTTAGAATATCATATAATAGGTACAATATCAAAATATTTAGAATATCATATAAGGTACAATATCACAATATTTAGAATATCATATAAGGTACAATATTTAGAATATCATATAAGGTACAATATTTAGAATATCATATAAGGTACAATATTTAGAATATCATATAAGGTACAATATTTAGAATATCATATAAGGTACAATATTTAGAATATCATATAAGGTACAATATTTAGAATATCATATAAGGTACAATCTCAAAATATTTAGAAATTCATATAAGGTACAATATCAGAATATTTAGAAATTCATATAAGGTACAATATCAGATTATTTAGAAATTCATATAAGGTACAATATTTAGAATATCATATAATAGGTACTATATCAAAATATTATATTATATATTATATATAATTAATTATTTTTAGAGAAAAATCTTTAACATGAACAAACCACAAACTTACCTTTAAGTCATTATTTAAATTATCGATGTTGATTTTTTTATTTTAATAAATTAGGACTAAATCTTGTCGAATAATCTTCAATTTATTAAACATAATTTAAAATTACTAAATAAAAAAAACTAATTATTGCGTAAGTTTAAAAACTTACACAATAATTCGTTTTTTTTTATTTAGTAATTTTATAATCTGATAGCGGAATGATAGAACAATTTAAGATGTTTTAAATTTATTAAACATATATTAATTTTTTTTTAATTTTCAAATAGTTATTTAAAATTTATAGTTATTATTACTTATGTAACAAAAATTTGGTTCAATACAATCTTTAGAACTTTTTATTAATTACTCAAATAAAGGCATTAAAAGTCGCTCGATAAAACATGAAAAAAAAAACAATTTAGTGAAAGTTTCAGATTTGAAAACTAGTTGCACCAAAAACATATGTAGGTTATGGAGAAAGTACGCGTGGATGTGGCGGATCAGCTAATAGCCTCAATCTATACTCTAGCTATTATTTTTAAGCCGCTTTAATCTTTCTTTAAACGTATTTGAATTTCTTGGTAAATATAATATTGTAATTTCGATACAATAAATATTAATTTTAAATGCAATAAGCCAAAAGTTATGGATTGTTTAAAAAAATATTAATTTGATTTAATTATTTAATTATTTATGTATAAAAATGTAACATTTGTACACGTTTTATAGCACATATAATACGTTTTAAAAACGTACATGCAAATAATGCTTATCTGGTGCATCTGGGATTTTAACTAAAATATGCTATCTTTACCACCTCCAGATGTCTCTGCCGGCGAATTTTAGGGCCATTCTACAAAGTGTTAATGGCTTGGTAGCGGGAGCAATATTACATTTCAAGGTTCTTAGCGACTTAAATACGTTATTGGCACGTACGATAAACTGACGATTGGAAACGATCGTGAAGTACGTTGACCCCAAACCAGAATGGGTCTATGTAAATATATTGTATTTCTAAATCGTCTGCCTCGTGTCATTCCGCAATGATTATCGTGTATGAACAGCCGGAATATCTGCTAAAGTCCATTCCAGGAAATGGCTTAAACGCCGCTTCCTCATGACTTGTTGCCCAATACTCATGGAAAATTGTAAATGGCTTTACGAGTTGAGAAAGAAATAAGCTTATATATATATATATAGCCGTGGTGGGCATTTTAAAAAATTATATTCTCAACTCGCAAAAGCGGCTCATGTTCATTTCGATAAATTTTGATTGTATCACTCTCTCATAAGCGCTCATTTGTTTTAATGATTAATGCTCATCACGTCTTTTGCTCATTTTTACGAAAGTGGAGGTCATTTTTGCCTAAATTACAGCTAACGCTCTCTCACGATCAACTCAGTCATATACTTAAAATTAACGCTCAGCTCTTCATCCGACTCAAATTGCCTTAATATGGAGGTAAGAAATGTACCCCAGTTCGATAACTATATTAACTAAATATTAATTATTTTAATCTGCATGATAATTAAATGGTATGCTCATCTTTCTTTGCTCAAAATTTTACAAACGAAAGTGAACTCTACACTCAGCGGGTAGTAGAAGTAATGTAATGTTTAAATAAATTAATATTTCACCTCACTCTCTGTAATGTTCAAATAAATAAATAAATAAATAAATAGCTCGGCTCACTCTCAGTAATTTTTAAATAAATAAATAAGTAAATGAATAAATAGGGATGCACCGATATATCGGCCTATTTTTTTTATATCGATATCGGTCAATATCGGCGTAAGCGAAGCCGAGATTGGTCGATACCGATTTAAGAAAATATTTTCAGAAAAACATTTAAAATTATCGATTAACTAACTAATGATAATATTTTATTTGATTGGCCGCGCCACAGAAGCCAGACTTCAAAAGCTAGATCATACCTTTTTTAGACAGGGGATTACGAGTGTAAACATATAAAAAATATAAATATAAATAAGAAAATATGTATCGCGTAAAATGAAAAGAAACATTTTCGAATATGCTCTTGCAAACGTTCCTTCATGAAAAATTAGAAAAAAATGGTATGACAGTGTACTGAACCAAGAATGTATTTATTTATACTCAGGGAGAATGAATATGTCGAGACTATCGACGGACACGTTGAGGCCCTAACCCCGTCACGCTGAGGGGGGGGGGAAAGGGGGTGGTCTTATTTTTTGCGTCCTCGCAGCAGCGTTAAACTCGTCGAATAACGTAATTTTTAAGAATTAATGAGATTGCAGTATTATTTGATTTTATTAAAGCGGAGGAGCATACCGGGGGGCCCAACGGGTGGAAGTGGAGAAACGCTAAAAATAATCTCGACATATAATAATAATAATAATAATAATAATCAGCTAGGCTAATACCCAAGACACCACCTTAGGCCTAAGTCATCAAGCGACTTTTGAAGCCTTTAATTCAGGTGGCCGGGTTACAATGCGTAGGAGGGTGGTGGCAAGCCCTGCATGCCACGCGTACGAGCCAACAGCTCCCTACACTAACTATTACCGTTAACCTCAACAAGTTTTTATGGAAGGGGAAACCGAAGATCTCGGGGGAAAACCCCTTCAACCAGTGGGGAGAGAACTTGCAAACTCTACGCAGAAGGAGTTGTTCCGAGTTTTCACCCAGTGCCACAAGCTGGGATCGAACTGAGTATAAATAAATACATTCTTGACTGAAATGTCTTTTACAATGATTTATCATATACACTACTGTTACCTTGTTAATATCGACCGATATTATCGACCACGAATAGCCGATATATCGGCTGTACCCATATCGGTGCATCCCTATTAAAAAATAATTTCGCTCACTCTCTGTAATGTGCCGCTCATTTTCCCCGAAAACACTCAAAATCAGCTCCAAAACGAGTGGAGTGTGGCCATCACGGGCTTATAGTATTTTGTCGAAATCCCGTGATCAGCCCCGCTTCTCCAGAGCGCCAATTCGTTGAGCCATTTTCCAAATTATGTCTCGCTAAGACGAAGGCCACCAGTCTCTCTTTTTCGCCTTCTCTGTCTAAATATAAAAACGTCAAAATACTGACGACTTTCATTTTGAAGGAATTCCGACGTTGTTTATATTAGCTCGTGCAGTACAGGGTGCTTCAAATTGAAAGACCGATAAGATCTGCGTGGTTACACTCGAATACAGCGGTGTCATCTTAACGGGTTGATAGTCTTACCTGAGAGCGAAAATCGAGTAAGTCAAGATACGTGACGTTTGAAACGAATTCGAAATATAATACATTAGACTGGCTCATCTTTTAATTTTTAATAATCTTTTGTCCTTATATTTGCTATATTTCCATTGTTAGATTATTATTACAATTATTATAAAAATAACACTCAAAGCTCTTTTTTGACTTATTTGAATTTTGGTCTCAAGTAGCGCATTATAGAACCTTAGACATAAAAACGAAATATTTAGACACCAGAGCGATATATTTAAACATCAGAACGAAATACTTAGACATCAGAACGAAATACTTCTACCTCAGAACGAAATATTTAGACATCAGAACGAAATACTTAGACATCAGAACGAAATACTTCTACCTCAGAACGAAATACTTCTACCTCAGAACGAAATACTTAGACATCAGAACGAAATACTCTTACCTCAGAACGAAATATTTCTACCTCAGAACGAAATACTTAGACATCAGAACGAAATATTTCCACCTCAGAACGAAATATTTAGACCTCAGAACGAAATATTTAGTCATCAGAACGATATATTTAGTCATCAGAACGAAATATTTAGACATCAGAACGAAATACTTAGACATCAGAACGAAATACTTCTACCTCAGAACGAAATACTTAGACATCAGAACGAAATACTCTTACCTCAGAGCGATATATTTAAACATCAGAACGAAATATTTAGACCTGAGAACGAAATATTTAGTCATCAGAACGATATATTTAGTCATCAGAACGATTTATTTAGACATCAGAACGAAATACTTCTACCTCAGAACGAAATACTTAGACATCAGAACGAAATACTCTTACCTCAGAACGAAATATTTCCACCTCAGAACGAAATATTTAGACCTCAGAACGAAATATTTAGTCATCAGAACGATATATTTAGTCATCAGAACGATTTATTTAGACATCAGAACGAAATATTTCTACCTCAGAACGAAATATTTCTACCTCAGAACGAAATACTTAGACATCAGAACGAAATACTCTTACCTCAGAATGAAATATTTAGACCTCAGAACGAAATATTTAGACCTCAGAACGAAATATTTAGTCATCAGAACGATATATTTAGTCATCAGAACGATATATTTAGTCATCAGAACGATTTATTTAGACATCAGAACGAAATATTTCTACCTCAGAACGAAATACTTAGACATCAAAACGAAATATTTAGACCTCAGAACGAAATATTTCCACCTCAGAACGAAATATTTAGTCATCAGAACGATATATTTAGTCATCAGAACGAAATATTTTTCTAGAGGAAAATCGTACTCAAAAGTCTCAGAATTTAAAACTGTGCGTCATCCCATATTATACTACATTTCCTGGCTTATATCGACAGGTAGAATAGAAATTCTGAACTGCGCAGATGCGTTCTACGTCACAAGATGTTGAGGCGTGGCTAACTTCTCTTTTCTTGCAGCGTTTGAAGTCAATGACGCGATGCATCCCGCCCCAAAATAAATAAATGGACAAATCATACGTTCTCAGTTACCTCAATACTATCTCGTTCAATTTTATTGGCTTAGCGTAGTTCAACAACTGCAAAAAAATTGGATACTTACGATTAGTTTTATTTCACCCGATAGATGGGGTATTTCAATCGGAAACTAGGTGAATTATTTCCGAGTCTCTCCTGTTCTTGGGCTCTGTTGATCATACGCGTATTTGACTTCTAATAATAACCCTCCTCGGGGGAAATAAAATAAGGAACTGGCTTTTTTGCTTCCCTTTTCTTTCGCTGCTCGCCAATGTTTTCTCAAGCCCAACGTGTCTTTGCAGCCAAGAATTATTAGGCTCATTTCGAATCTGTCTCTCGAAACGATGGGCTTGCTCTTGAAAAAATTCATTTTTTTTTCCTGTTTTTTTCCACTTGATTTGTTGGCTGCGGTTACAAAGGCATAAACTTTACCTACTCCTTACCTCGCGTGTACTTTTGGTTTTTGTGGAATCTGTACTAATTATCGGGTTTTTTTCTACGCGAGAGCTAGGGGGGAATGCAATCAAAGAAACTTTTTTATCCCAGTATTTCGAACAATTAGGCTAGCGGTGGGTACTTAATTATTTACGTTACCCGTATGCTTTGCTCTTCACAGTAAATTGGATTCGGGCCTTATAATTTAAAATTCACTTATAAAGAATACTTTACGGCTATAGTGAGTGTCGGGAGCTGTTGGTTCACGTGACGTGACGGGGGATTTCCAGTACCCTCATATAATTATTTTATAAAGTAAGTGTCTTTACGGAGTGAAATTATTTTATAAAATAAGTGTCTTTACGGAGTGAAATTATTTTATAAAATAAGTGTCCTTACGGAGTGAAATTATTTTATAAAATAGGTGTCCTTACGGAGTGAAATTATTTTATAAAATAAGTGTCCTTACGGAGTGAAATTATTTTATAAAATAAGTGTCCTTACGGGGTGAAATTATTTTATAAAATAAGTGTCCTTACGGAGTGAAATTATTTTATAAAATAAGTGTCCTTACGGAGTGAAATTATATTATAAATTAAGTGTCCTTACGGAGTGAAATTATATTATAAATTAAGTGTCCTTACGGAGGGAAATTATTTTATAAAGTAAGTGTCCTTACGGAGTGAAATTATTTTATAAAGTAAGTGTCCTTACGGAGTGAAATTATATTATAAATTAAGTGTCCTTACGGAGGGAAATTATTTTATAAAGTAAGTGTCCTTACGGAGTGAAATTATTTTATAAAGTAAGTGTCCTTACGGAGGGAAATTATTTTATAAAGTAAGTGTCCTTACGGAGTGAAATTATTTTATAAAGTAAGTGTCCTTACGGAGTGAAATTATATTATAAATTAAGTGTCCTTACGGAGTGAAATTATATTATAAATTAAGTGTCCTTACGGAGTGAAATTAATTTATGAAGTAAGTGTCCTTACGGAGTGAAATTATATTATAAAGTAAATGTCCTTACGGAGTGAAATTATTGAATAAAGTAAGTGTCCTTACGAAGTGTAATTTTTACATTTTACAGCCGTTTACCGGAGTAATACACGTGGTAATTTTTTAATCATGATATGGGGAATATTCGGCTCAAATTTATTAAGTACACGATTTTATACCGGAATGTTAACGGAAACATTTATGTAATTTTAAAATATATTTAGCATGTTTATCTCTAATCATTTCATTGCGTAGATTATTTGTGTATAGAGGTATACACTTAGAATGTCTAAGGTTCCATTGGGACGGTGATACGAAAGCCCGTCGAGAAAAAGGCGGGTCTTAACTACGTCAAGTGTAAGACGTAACACGACATTTCTAATTCATGGCTCGCGAAAAGAATGCGTCGTCATGGTAACAAATAGGCGATCTTCCCGCGCAAAAAAGGCTTATAAAACAACGGATTTAAAAACCTCAATTTGTTATCGTACTTAATATTTTGAAGTAATTATAACGTTCTTCGTGAAAGAAGTGTAGTGATACCTAATTACAGGTATTTGTATGGTTATAAAAGAGATAATCAGGTAAGCTAATAATATAATAACCATGACTAGGCTTAATGACGAGTTTTCGTCGAATGAGGGTAGCGAGGCGCGAGAGTTTTTCACGTGAGTGTTCCCGCTTTAAAACACGCCCGTTTCTACAAGCTTCATCGCGGCCGTAAAAATCTTCCTTAGACATTCCAAGTGTATACCTATATAGTTTCCTGGTATAATATATTATACGTTGAAAGATTCTAAACATCGAACAATTCTGATTTTTAAATTTACCTACTTCGCGGTGGAGAAAGTTTTCGAAGTGTACAAGTTATTTTTCGCCTCCAGGGCAAACCAGTCAAAGAAAGTTTATTTCGTCGCAAATAATCAACACTAGGCGACGCTGAGAGAGTTCCTACGCCATCTAGTGGTAGAAATCGTTACTAAAAATACATAGAATTCCCTACAGACGGAGCAAAATATTTTTATGATTTTATCATTATTTTGACAAATTGTATTTTTCGATGGTTCCTTATGAATTAAAATTAATACGTTTAATAGCATACGTAAAATAATATATAATAAATGTGCCTTTGTAAATTAAAAGGTTTAAATGTTAACGAGACCACGGGATTACAGGATATATTCATTCGCACTTATATGTTATGATGGATTGCTCAAATTCACAGATAAACTTTATACTGTTAAAATTGGAGCAGCAGTTGACCATGTTCTTTTAAATATTTGGGTACTAAATAAAATTTAATGTTCCTAAAATAAAAATGGATTTAGCTTTACTCTTTGTAGTGATATCAAGAACGTATTAAACAACTGAGAACGTACGAGTCTACCCGTTTACGGAAGAAAAACGTACTACCTAGACCAGACTGAAAACGCAATTTAAATTGAAACCATAACTCCACCGGTCGGCGTCTTGCATTAAAATATTTTGTATTGACAGAGTTCTGCAAAAACTAACAAAATAATGAATTAAATTAATAGAATCGTTAATTTATGATTGATTAAAATTTAGCGAACTAAATTAGGAGTGAAATTCCTGGTACTGAAACAATGTAAGTAGAATAGTTAGCACTAACTAATTATATTACTAGGGGCAGTGTTGTCAATTTAAAGGAGAACGGCCAAGCTTTTCCAAATATCGCCTTATTTGCATATCAAAAGATCAACAAGACATTCAATAGCTTATTTTGTCTTGAAAAAATAGTTGTAAGGCAAAATAACGCCAAGTATTTGGTGTATCGCCAGCGCCAGCAGGACCTTAGTGAGCGATTTGCGAACTATCCTAACTTTTAAAATCGCGCAATTTAGGCTTAGGTCTCGTATAACTGGAACGCGTCGCGCGTGTAAAACCGAGGGGCTGATCACTCCGCGTAATCGGTGTACAGAGTGGTACCTTTGACTGTACTAATGGGATTACGCGTAATCTTTGAAGTCCCTGCCTTTGACAGTGCTAATCTAAGTGTCAGCCGGTGTACAGACTTTCTAAGAGTGGTTAGCCCCTCGTGTAAAACAAATTTTTTGCGTCTTCAGCAGCGCGCGCTTTTACGTTGTTTCTCTGTCTCACCGACTTCTCACCAGGTGTCGCGGCGGACGCGCGCTTTTCGATTTCCCGAAATTTCTTTATTTTATTAAAAATTAACCACTCAATATTTTTTATGCGGTTTTCGCCATAAATTTTAGTTTTTAATGGGCTATAGGGCTATCTAACTGGTTAAAGCTTGACCGTTCCCCTTTAAAAGACGGAATAATTAATTACTTGCTGCTGTAATATTTCGGCCCTTAACGAATCACGGTGTGCAATAACTGGTGGCTTTACCGGGGAGTCGGGGTCCGGCTCTCGTAACCCTTAAGGGCGGTGACACACTGGGATATGTTAACTGTGATCAAATGGTCCTATCTCCAACTCCGACATGGGTCAGGTAGGGTCTGGAAACTGGCTTTCGGCTCAGGCTAACGGAGAGGGTCTACGCATCACAGTCGCTTTGTGGGAGGCGGGTCTCCGTATAAGGGGCGTTTGGAGTCCCAACGGGATCTCCGGTGGCAATTGTGCCGGGTTACGCTGGGTTGCATTATGCCTGTCGTTCCCCTTTAGGAGCCTTTTCTGAAGGGCTTGGCTCTCTACCTCCGTAGGTAGGGTGTCGGCTGGAGTTGCTAGAGCATCCAATATCTATCCCAAAGCTGTGCGCGAAGTGGTAACTCCGTTGCTGTGACTTTTGGCGCGATGAGTGGCTAGCGTCGAGGGTGCGACCGTCAGCTGTTTTGACACCTATCCGGGTTCGTGGACGCTGGCGTAGGGCATTGTGATGATACCACCGCTGTTGTAGGCTGTATGATTCGCTTTTGAGCACCGGTATATAATTTCTGACAAACTGCTGTAATATTGCGAAAAAAAAACATATTTTACTTAATTTGTTTACACTCTCGGTTAGAAACAAACTTCTATAAATGTGAGTAATATAATACATTTTTACTTAAGCTTTCAAGAAAACGTTTTTTATCCCAAAAAACCTGTTATAAAATTGAAATAATTTCCCCCTTTCGCAAGGGTCTTAAAGTTTAGGAATTCTGCGCGAGAGATTCCGCACCGAATTGCGGAATAGTAGGAATGTGGAAGAACAAAACGCTATTTTATTTTTTCTGGCGTTTTTTTTCTCGCTAGTAAATGTTGCCTTTTAACTTCTAAAGGTTGAAATATTTTTGGTAAATGAAATACCTTTACAATAGCCATTTTTAGAGGGTTTAAATTTTGTGCCATTTGAATATAATTTGCATATCATTTAACGCGAAGTATTTGATGAACTCTTCAAGGTCTGTCAATACCATCTAGTTGTTTGATAGCCGGAGTCAATTTAACTTCATAAACATCTCCACTTCAAATTTGTAAAATGTTTCTTTAGAAACTTCTATTATTTTTAACTATTTTACATTGAAATAGCCAGATAATTTATTTCAATTGACCATTTTATAAAATACTACTTATGTGGTTATTTACTTTTGTTTATAGAGAGGCAGAAGGTTGGTCACGATTTTTCATGAACCAGGGAGGCCCAAAAAAAAAGATTCTCTGGAAAACCTGCCAACCTAGTTGTCTGGCTAAATCGTGGATTTTTTATCCAATTCCTACTCATTTAAAGGTTATAGTTTTATACAAACCATTATAAATAGTTAATTAACTATATCTCATTACTTTTGTAAATAGTTCAGTTATGGAATTATTATATTTTGAAATATACTAGCTTCATGTAGGCTACCTTAACTAAATTTTTAAAATCTAATTTATGGGTGACGTTTCAGAAAATACCAATCAATTAGAAATAAGCCTAAGCAGAAATATTAAAACCTAAGAATAAATAAGTTTGCAAATCCTTCTGAGATAGTTCTATGTTGTCTTGGCGAAAGTTTTTGGCCAGTTTAGCAAGGAATTTATAGAAATGTTTGTTTAACAGAGCTCGGTTATTCTAAATACATACTAGGTAAATACTCTTCGTCTGTTCTGGGATTTCAGAGTAACCCTATGACGTCATTTCACTCCGGTTATGTGGTGGCGAATAGTTCGTTCCCAAAATGGCTGTTTGTGGATATTTTAGTAGATAAATTGTGGACGATTTTATCAGTGTAATATCGTTACTCCCGCTTTGGAGTAGGAGTAAAAAGTGTAGCCCCAATATTTTGGGCTTGACGAATAGTTCACGGTAGACTGTAATTTGATCCACCAGAACAAGCGAATAGTTTACTTTATCGTAAGAAGTGTACACTTTTTGTTCTAGAACAAGTGAAAAGTATCCATCTAGTTTAAAAAATGTGACCAGTATGGGACCACTGTGAAAGCAGGTGACGAATTCTGAACCAGTCTGGGACCAACGAGTGACCACTCCGGAAGCATTCCTAGATCACTTTCAGGAAAATTCGGTGACCACTCCGGAAGCATTCCTAGATCACTTTCGTTAAAATTCGGTGACCACTCCGGAAGCATTCCTAGATCACTTTCGTTAAAATTCGGTGACCACTCCGGAAGCATTCCTAGATCACTTTCGTTAAAATTCGGTGACCACTCCGGAAGCATTCCTAGATCACTTTCGTTAAAATTCGGTGACCACTCCGAAAGCATTCTTTGATCACTTTCGGGAAAATTCGGTGACCACTCCAGAAGCATTTGGTGACCAGTTCTGAACCAGTATAGAATAGCTATTATAACGAGCTAAAGCAGTAAAACTAACCTTATTCTAGGGCAAAACACTAAAATAGACTTCGTGGAAGACGGGTAATTAAGAGGTTCCTATAGAATCGGTTCCTTAAACTCGTATACTGTCTCATTAACGGTTTGCATTCTAAGCTGGTCATCGGAATTTCATTTCTACTGACGCGCTACGGTGACGCTACTTGGCTGGAAAACTTGATAGAAGATCAACGCTTTGAACCTAACCGGCACGAAGAGATGTCCAAGAGGAATGCGTGCTGGGAGAGGAGGGGTGAGAGCGCCATATTCTGGTAATCGCGGACGCAACTCATTATATTGTTCGACGATCCGTTCGCTAACATTTGCATTAATTGGAATTATAAGGGCGGGAAATTGTCTCCGAATAAACGGCGAGAAAGTAAAGACCATTTCGCCGTCTTGGATCTCGAGCTTGGAATTCTAAGATGCTTGTATGATAAATCTATGGTCTTTTTACGTTGATGGTTTTAAAGGTTTCTGGAACCCCCCGAAGCTTCTATTTGACGCTTCAATCGGTCGCGAGTTTGCGGTTGGTTCGTCGCGGGGGTCTTACATTTTAAAGGCTATTTATTCGTTCTAATGATCTTTGTTATCAAAGTGGCCGATTCACGTTTGATCGAATTCGATCTTCGCGATATCTCGCTTTAGCGTTTTAGGAACGTTTTCGAGCCGATACATTCTTCTTTATCTTTCAAACCTTTTGGGAATTAGTTCTTCTTTCATTTTATTGCTTGAACCAAGAACGTATATATGTTTATCTGAGAATGTACAGCTCTACCTTCCAAAGAGACTGTGCTTTTACTCTATTGTATTACGCCATCTAGTGTCAACATGTAAGAACGTTTACTTTAAACTTCCGACAAATCGTCTATATTTAATGGGAGTATGAACTAAATCCATGCTTTTATTCTTTTGTATCACGCCATCTAGTGTCGGTCATAAGAACTTTAAACTTTCGAAAAATCGACGATATTTAATGGGAGTATGAACTAACTCTATGCTTTTAATATATTGTATCACGCCATCTAGTGTCGGTCATAAGAACTTTAAGCTTTCGAAAAATCGACGATATTTAATGGGAGTATGAACTAACTCAATGCTTTTATTCTTTTGTATCACGCCATCTAGTGTCGGTCATAAGAACTTTAAACTTTCGAAAAATCGACGATATTTAATGGGAGTATGAACTAACTCTATGCTTTTAATATATTTTGTCCCGCCATCTGGTGTCGGTGAAATGTTCATACTTTCTTTAAGGAAAATATAAATTCAACTATTAATTTAATTTGAATTTATTTAATTTCTCGACTGATTTTCGGAAATATGGCTGGTAAAATCCTAGAATATGATTGGCCGATTCTGCTATCACCTAGATTTTACAAACTTTGGTCTTTTAAAACTGAATTGAAGGATCTTATTAATTGAATGCATTATAAGTAGTTTCTCAATTATCGTTCATATCCGTTATACCAGTTATATTGAATTTTTGTTGGTCGCAATTCGCGACCGAAAACTATCGCTACGCCCCCTTCGTTCGCCATTGAAGACAAGCTCTATAGAAAATTATAGAATTTTAATAGGAACTCTGTAGAAAATCTTAAGAATTTTAATAGGAACTCTATAGAAAATTTTAGAATTTTAATATGAACTCTACAGAAAATTATAGAATTTTAATAGGAACTCTGTAGAAAATCTAAAGAATTTTAATAAGAACTCTATACAAAATTATAGAATTTTAATAGGAACTATATAGAAAATCTATAGAATTTTAATAAGAACTCTATCGGATTATGCGTATTTTTATTACCGTCTACAATAATGTTTCCTGTATGAAATAGAAATAAGGTTATTATTTATATCTCTTAATTCTATAATAGCAATATTAGACAGTAAGTGGTCAACGGGTAAAATTTTTCAAAGTTCCAGAGTCAGTGACGTCACGTGATAGCTTAATTTCATTGGTTGAATTTCAAATAGTTGCGTGTTCCCACTTTTGCTGTTCACACTGCTTTATTCACTTCCAGTAAAATATTCCCGAAAAGAGACACACTTGTGGAAAAGTATTATAGACTTATGATAATACGGATAATAATCATTTCAATATTCGTCTAAATCTGTATATTTATACGACCAAAAATACTTGACTTAATGTTTTTATCAGAGTTCTGGCCATTCACAAATTCTACCCCAAAAAACATTTAAACCTTCCTTTAAGACTCCATTTCCTTTTGACATCAACCATCTTTTTTATACAAAATATGGATTTAAAAAAATCTACGTTTTAGGAAACGTAAAAGAACTTTTTGATATTATTACACTGAAAACTTACGCTTCGAAAAGTTTACAGAAGCAAGAATACATTCATACCTCGAGTTGTGTATTCCTGGTACTACATAGTTTTAACTGAAAAAAGGTATTAATATTCAAACCGTAATGCCATCTGTGGTTAATTTGTTCTAAAATATTTTAATTAAAATGATAATAATAATAATCAGCTAGGCTAATACCCAAGGCACCAACTTAGGCCCAAGTCATCTAGCGACTTTTAATGCCTTTAAACAGGTGGCCGAGTTACAATGAGTAGGAGTGTGGTGGCAAGCCCTTCAAGCCAACAGCTCCCTAAACTAACTATTACTAAACGCTATTGACTACTACTTATTCAAAAATCAGCCACAGGAACGTACAATTGTTCCCGGTGAATAACACTAGACGATTACCTATTTCTACTATATTATATACTTCTGGTTATACGTTATCCTATGAATTATTTAACATGAGCAGTACAAAGAGACGAATACGTAATCCTGTAGGTTTTTATTTTGCGTGAACGGTAAAACGAGACGAATACTTATCTCAATTATATTATATACTTCGGGTTATACTTAATCTTGTAGGTGTTTATTTTGCGTGAACGGTAAAACGAGACGAATACTTATCTCAATTATATTATATACTTCGGGTTATACTTAATCTTGTAGGTGTTTATTTTGCGTGAACGGTAAAACGAGACGAATACTTATCTCAATTATATGATATACCTCGGGTTATACGTAATCCTGTAGGTTTTTATTTTCGTGAACGGTAAAACGAGACGAATACTTATCTCAATTATATTATATACTTTTGGTTGAACGTAATCCTGTAGGTTTTTATTATTCATTAACGGTGAAACGAGACGAATACTTATCTCAATTATATTATATACTTCGGGTTATACTTAATCTTGTAGGTGTTTATTTTCCGTGAACGGTAAAACGAGACGAATACTTATCTCAATTATATTATATACTTTAGGTTGAACGTTATCCCGTAGTTTTTTTCGTAGTAGCATAAGAGCGTGAAATAGAGATTGGCAGTGGGTGAAATCATTATCTACGGATCGTAGTCGGTGAATTTTTTCGGTAGCAAAAGTGTTTACGATCTCGGCGATAAAATGGACTATGCCGTCGACGGTTGGCTCACGACTTAAGACGAACCCCCGAGGCCCTATAAGCCCCCTTCCCTGAAACACCTCCTTAAATTTGAGGTAAACTCGGGATGGACCGTAGATTCGATGACTGCGTAATCTTTGAGCGAACGGCGCCCGTGTCTCTAAGTTGCTTTTGCAAACTTATAAATAGAATCAATGACCATATTAAATTGGAAGCGTCAATCAGTCCGTATTGACAGTAGCGTCGAAGGCGGACGCGATCGACTCGCGACGGGTTGCTAAATGTCAGTTTACGTTCATTGTCATCTTCTCACAGCCTCTAGCGATCCCCAACCGCGTATCTCGCTCGAGGGCCTCCGTTAATGCAACCCGCGAGAGTCGATATAGCCTCGCCATCATATTTTCGCCTCCCATCCCATCTTACTCTTAAACGTTCCCTGAAACTCTTTTAAGGTCAAGTGGCCAAGTTTCTCTGCCACGCTCGTGCGCGCCTGTAAGACGAACTTCTCCCCCGGGGCTGAGATCCTAGTTTCAATTATTTAGCGCCTATATTCTACGTAGATCCGTTGCTAACCCTACTAGAGTTTTGTTATATAAATGTATTTTTACGAACGCTACATTTTGCGTAGTGGGAGCTAAAATGTGGTAACTTAAAATTGAGGCGAAAATTATATTAGTAATCCGCTAGGCCTAAGTCATCGCGCGACTCTTAATGCCTTTTCAATCAGGTGGTTATACAGGGTGTTTTAAAAGGTTATGCAAAAATTTTAAGGAGTTGTAGAGGATGAGTTGAGAACTAGCCCCTGGAAGTAGGCTGCAAAAAGTACAAACCAAGCAGCAGGGACTTTAAATACTGTTTAAGTTTACTTTTTTACGCTGGTTACCTCGATTTGTTTCCAAAGTCCTTTTTTACCTATCACAAAAATGGAATTATATAATTTTATAGGACCATTTCAGAATTATAGGAAAATATTGGATAACAAATGGAATTATAGGATTTTATAGAACCATTTCAGAATTATAGGAAAATATAGGATAACAATTGGAATTATAGGATTTTATAGGACCATTTCAGAATTATAGGAAAATATTGGATAACAATTGGAATTATAGGATTTTATAGGACCATTTCAGAATTATAGGAAAATATTGGATAACAAATGGAATTATAGGATTTTATAGAACCATTTCAGAAATTATAGGAAAATATAGGATAACAAATGGAATTATAGGATTTTATAGAACCATTTCAGAATTATAGGAAAATATAGGATAACAATTGGAATTATAGGATTTTATAGGACCATTTCAGAATTATAGGAAAATATTGGATAACAAATGGAATTATAGGATTTTATAGAACCATTTCAGAATTATAGGAAAATGTTGGATAACAAATGGAATTATAGGATTTTATAGGACCATTTCAGAAATTATAGGAAAATATAGGATAACAAATGGAATTATAGGATTTTATAGGACCATTTCAGAATTATAGGAAAATATAGGATAACAAATGGAATTATAGGATTTTATAGGACCATTTCAGAATTGTAGGAAATATAGGATAAAAATGGAATTATATGATTTTATAAGACCATTTCAGAATTATATGAAAATTTAGGATAACAAATGGAATTATAGGATTTTATAGGACCATTTCAGAAATTATAGGAAAATATAGGATAACAAATGGAATTATAGGATTTTATAGAACCATTTCAGAATTATAGGAAAATATTGGATAACAATTGGAATTATAGGATTTTATAGGACCATTTCAGAATTATTGGAAAATATTGGATAACAAATGGAATTATAGGATTTTATAGAACCATTTCAGAAATTATAGGAAAATATAGGATAACAAATGGAATTATAGGATTTTATAGAACCATTTCAGAATTATAGGAAAATATAGGATAACAATTGGAATTATAGGATTTTATAGGACCATTTCAGAATTATAGGAAAATATTGGATAACAAATGGAATTATAGGATTTTATAGAACCATTTCAGAATTATAGGAAAATATTGGATAACAAATGAAATTATAGGATTTTATAGGACCATTTCAGAAATTATAGGAAATATAGGATAACAAATGGAATTATAGGATTTTATAGGACCATTTCAGAATTATAGGAAAATATAGGATAACAAATGGAATTATAGGATTTTATAGGACCATTTCAGAATTGTAGGAAATATAGGATAAAAATGGAATTATATGATTTTATAAGACCATTTCAGAATTATATGAAAATTTAGGATAACAAATGGAATTATAGGATTTTATAGGACCATTTCAGAAATTATAGGAAAATATAGGATAACAAATGGAATTATAGGATTTTATAGAACCATTTCAGAATTATAGGAAAATATTGGATAACAAATGGAATTATAGGATTTTATAGAACCATTTCAGAATTATAGGAAAATATTGGATAACAAATGGAATTATAGGATTTTATAGAACCATTTCAGAATTATAGGAAAATATTGGATAACAAATGGAATTATAGGATTTTATAGGACCATTTCAGAATTATATGAAAATATAGGATAACAAATGGAATTATAGGATTTTATAGGACCATTTGAGAATTATAGGAAAATATTGGATAACAAATGGAATTATAGGATTTTATAGGACCATTTCAGAAATTATAGGAAAATATTGGATAACAAATGGAATTATAGGATTTTATAGGACCATTTGAGAATTATAGGAAAATATTGGATAACAAATGGAATTATAGGATTTTATAGGACCATTTCAGAATTATAGGAAAATATAGGATAACAAATGGAATTATAGGATTTTATAGGACCATTTCAGAATTGTAGGAAAATATTGGATAACAAATAGAATTATAGGATTTTATAAGACCATTTCAGAATTATATGAAAATATAGGATAACAAATGGAATTATAGGATTTTATAGAACTATTTCAGAATTATAGGAAATATAGGATAAAAATGGAATTATAGGATTTTATAGGACCATTTCAGAATTATAGGAAAATATTGGATAACAAATGGAATTATAGGATTTTATAGTACCATTTAAGAATTATATGAAAATATAGGATAACAAATGGAATTATAGGATTTTATAGGACCATTTCAGAATTATAGGAAAATATTGGATAACAAATGGAATTATAGGATTTTATAGTACCATTTAAGAATTATATGAAAATATAGGATAACAAATGGAATTATAGGATTTTATAGGACCATTTCAGAATTATAGGAAAATATAGGATAACAAATGGAATTATAGGATTTTATAGGACCATTTCAGAATTATAGGAAAATATTGGATAACAAATGGAATTATAGGATTTTATAGTACCATTTAAGAATTATATGAAAATATAGGATAACAAATGGAATTATAGGATTTTATAGGACCATTTCAGAATTATAGGAAAATATAGGATAACAAATGGAATTATAGGATTTTATAGGACCATTTCAGAAATTATAGGAAAATATAGGATAACAAATGGAATTATAGGATTTTATAGAACCATTTCAGAATTATAGGAAAATATAGGATAACAAATGGAATTATAGGATTTTATAGAACCATTTCAGAAATTATAGGAAATATAGGATAAAAAATGGAATTATAGGATTTTATAGGACCATTTCAGAACTTATTGGAAATATAGGATAAAAATGGAATTATAGGATTTTAAAGGATCACTTCAGAAATTATAGGAAATATAGGATAAAAAATGGAATTATAAGATTTTAAAGGATCACTTCAGAATTATACGAAAATATAGAAATTAAAGGATCGCTGGGAACCCTGCAATCTTCGAACAGTACTATGGTTTCTTCCTAAACATTTTTTTAAATAAAATCACCGAGACCTGCGCTGCGTAGGCATTTGTTTAAAGGGAATAAAATCAGATATACTTCTGGTCCAATTTATTGGATGGTCGCCGTTGCTAATGGAAGACACTCATTTGGAAAATGGTCTTATTCTTACACTGACGTTATGGGATAATTTATAACGTTGCTTTTAAATCCATTTCTATGTTAGTTTATTTTGTCACTGAGGTTTAGCGTAGCCCGAAGTCAGCCGGAAATTTCGACTCAATTTTTCTTCGATTTATCATGCCCACCATACATATACAGGGTGTTTCAAAAGGTTATGCTAAAATTTTAAGGAGTTGTAGGGGGTGAGTTGAGAAGTATGCCTGTTTTTTCTCTATTTTCCTACGATGAGTTAAAAGAGCGCCAGAGAGCTTCAAAGTGTGGCCTACTAGCCCCTGCAAGTAGGCTGTAATAAGCACGGGGATGCGCTGGTTCGGGTACCTTTCGTGGTAGAGACGTTGAGCAGCCAAAGCATTTCCATCCACCAGTGGGGCAAGAGGAGCCGGGTTCGATCCCAGCTTGTGGCACTGGGTGAAAAACTCGGAACAACTCCTTCTGCGTAGAGTTTGCCAGGTTTCTCCCCACTGGTTTAAGGGGTTTTCCTCCGAGATCTTATGTTTTCCCTTACATAAAAACTTGTTGAGGTTAACGGTAAAAGTGAGTGTAGGGAACTGTTGGCTCGAACGCGTGGCATGCAGGGCTTGTCACCACCCTCCTACGCATTTTAACCCGGCCACCTGAATTAATGGCTTCAAAAGTCGCTTGATTACTTAGGCCTAAGGTGGTGCCTTGGGTATTAGACTAGCTGATTATTATTCTTCCGAAGTGAACTCCATTGTTGCAGTTCGAAAGTTATGAGAAATCGCGGTCCATCCCGACTTTAAATACTGTTTAAGTTTACTTTTTTACGCTGGTTACCTCGATTTGTTTACAAAGTCCGTTTTCACCTATCACACGAACCCCAACCTTAATGTTCGCGTTTCCCTGCTGCTTGGTTTTGCGCTTGTTGCAGCCTACTTCCTGGGGCTAGTAGGCCACACTTTGAAGCTCTCTGGCGCTCTTAACTCATCGTAGGAAAATCGGGAAAAAAACCGGCATACTTCTCAACTCACTAACTACATTTTGCGTAACCCTTTGATACACCCTGTATAAATGTACTTTCAATTTATCAGTTCTCAGACTTAGTCGATTTTATATTTTGATTTATGGTTTATCGTTTGTTACACAGCCCGAGGGTTCAACTTAATTAATTTTCGTGACAATGATCCCTACGTTTCAAACATAAACTATGCAAATAATTATTCATATAACAAATTATAGATTGGTACAAATCGGTTAACTTTAACCCGAGTCTAACTTTATCAATTTTAAATTAATTCTCTGTTACGCTATAGACACCTGAATAAATATTTTGTTAGTTAAATCTTGATGACAAATACTTCATAAGGAACGCTTAAAACAGGGTTCGTACACGACCTGGAATACCTGGAAAACCTGGAAAAGTCAGGGAATTTGAAAATGTTTCCAAATGGTCAGGGAATTTTAAAATGGTCCAAAGAAAATCCGGCAAATAAATTTTTGAAAGATGTATTAAATTGTGTAATCAATATTTTCCAAGATAAATTTATTCTACAAAAAATGGTCAGGGAAATTTGTCAATTTGGTCAGGGAAAACCTGGAAATGTCAGGGAATTTAATTTGGGAAATTTTGTACTAACCCTGTAAAAGTTTTTAAAATAACGCTTACTTTTTTCAAAAATATGACTTTTATCTAGAGGTAATATTTTACATTCCTGATTATTCTTGGATTGACTGAATTTCATATAGGGGGAAAAACTGCAAAGACTGGTCAAGTTACTAGTTTATTGATAAACTACGAAAATAAGTAATTAAAAGTGATAAAAAAGGTAAACCGTAAACAAGTTTGAAGAAATTTAAAAACTTACAAATAGCTCGTACCAAGAAGTCTTCGAGCGAACAAAAAGACGCGAAACTCTGACCAAATAGATCTTCGAGTGAAAAACTAATTTAAATAAAATAAAATGAAATATCCAGAAATTCCAACGGTAGACCGGTTTCGTCCTATTTGGGAAATCTGGTTCGCGACTATTACACAGAAAAGAGAAACTAAGCCTAAACATAATAAATTTCAAAACGCGTTGCGTAGCAACGGAAAGCCGAAAAGGGGGGAGAGTGGTGGAGTCCATAATTGGTTCCTTTTAACTAAACACTAGTTTATTGATTTGATAACTTGGATCGTAGTAGTAAATATGATGTACTTTTAATTAAAGCTACAAATACTGATAGTTATTTCAGGGCCCACACTCAAATCTAAAAATATAGGACTTTATAGGACTATTTTTTCAAAATTATAGGATTTTATAAGACTATTTTTTTCAAAATTATAGGATTTTATAGGCCTAGTACTATTTTTTCAAAATTATAGGATTTTATAAGACTATTTTTCAAACTTATAGGATTTTATAAGACTATTTTTCAAACTTATAGGATTTTATAAGACTATTTTTCAAACTTATAGGATTTTATAGAAGTCTTTTTTCAAAATTATAGGATTTTATAGGACTATATTCATTTACTAACTTAAGTATGCATTTAATAACAAAATCTACATTTAGTGAAATAAAGCTTTAATTTTCACTTAAAAAAAGAAACTATTTAACCATTTTATCACAAAGATATACTAGTAACTAACCATGTTAACAATAACAAAAGTATAGACTAGCTAAATCTAGAAATTTAACCAAACATTATAAGTTGCGGGATTTGAAATGGGCAAATTATAGGATTTTATAGGACTTTTTGCTAAAAATATAGGATTTTATAGGACTTTTTCACGATTTTGCTAGAAGTATAGGATTTTATAGGACATTTTTGAAAATATAGGATTTAATAGGAATTTAGTACCTCTGGGTAGATGGTACCGTAGTACAACACCTATAAGATAATTCTGTCATTTTCGCTTACAGATCTCTAAGCACTGCCAGGTGTCGCCCCTAAGGGGCAGCCCCTTTAAAATACAAACTGTAGATGTATACGTTTGGGAAATACAGATTTACTTTTCCGCATATGCCTAGGTATGGTCTTTGGATTACGCAAGTCAATTTTGTAACAGTGCATATTTATAGTGTAATTTTAAAAACTATAATAAGTTTTCATGAATTATTGTAAGAAGATTTCTCGATCGAAACTAGTTTAGCTGGCGCTGACGTTTTGTGTAGTATTCAACTAGTTTTCACGTGTAGTATAGTATTCAACTAGTATTCACGTGTAGTATAGTATTCAACTAGTATTCGAAACTAGTTTAGCTGGCGCCGAAGTTTTGTGTAGTATTCAATGTAATCGAAGTGGAGAAAAATGTGGAAATCTGGGAATTCGTGTTTCATTGTTATCAAAAAGCAAGTAAACTTCATGGATTTTTTTTTATAAACTCAAACTTAACGAGTCACTTTTATAACTTTGGTTGTCAGGTATTTGGCTAAATTTTAATTAAATTGTCTTAGTTTGTCTGCATAGTGGTGTAGAGTTTGCATCATAAAATAATAATAAGACAGTTTAGTCAGCATAGAAAAAGGATAGAAAACGTATAGTGGGAACCTGAAGCAGGTGCAGGCTGTACGCTCAAAGGTACGTCAACACTCCTACAAGTTCCAACTACACGTTTTCTGGTGCTAGCTTAATCTCACTATTAATTGGAGTGGTAAATTATGAATTATTTTCTACCTTAATCCTTAAGCTTTCCGCTGCTAAAATAACGATTATTAATATTTTTCCGCTGACCGTTTCCTCCCGCCTACGAAAGAGGGCGTAGCGATAGTTTTCGGTCGCGCAAATTGTGAACTAGAAACGTAAATATAGTGTTTAAACTGTTTATTTCCCCAATTGCTAATTCCTCCGCCATTTTGAAAAATGGATGCCGATATTCGTCTGCTAATGCTTGAAAATTGTGTGTACAGTTTAGACGACTGGTCACTGGTTTTTCAAGTTTTAAATAATGTGTTTTAAAGCAACAGTCAGCTCTATCATTGCTAGCTGTTTCTTAACAAGACCCTTGTTATTAGAGATGGCAATAAATCTATCCGATTCTTCGACGAAATGACTTTACTGGAGAGTGTGTGCCATCTATTGAAGACACTGGAAGCTAAAATTCAAAATAGCGAAACGATAACGTCGTCAAAGAACCATTGTAGAGTATTATAATCTACTTAGACGACTTTAACCTAAATTAGATATCCCATATAAAATATATTGATAAAAATTACAATAATTTAAGTTATCGTCAAATTTACAAACGAGCGAATCAACACGAGGGGTACTTTTATGTCCAGCCTTTTCGGTCAAAATGTGGCTTAAGCATCTTGTTTTGATTTCGACGCTAGCGACATCTGTTGAAAAAAGAGCTACTTCACGTTGAGCCGACACTCGCTTTAAGCAAAATGTGTTTACTGGAAGATAGTTATGGAAAGTTTGTTTCAAAGGCTCGATCTGAAATAGGCTTTGAATTATATCTACATGGATGGTGTTTTGGAGCTGCGGATATGGTAGTTTTAGCTACAATAGAATTCACAACGTAAGGTCTTTTATATTGCGGGTGATGGATTGTTAAACAATCAAATGGGATGCTTTGTTTTGGTTTTGAGGAGGAGGGCATTGATTTCTTTTTCTGGAATGTCTAAGGAATTGACTCCCATAGAAACAGGCGTCCATTATAACCGAGATTTACGCTCGCTCCATGCTACGCTTAACACTCGGCGGCTATCAATAATAAGCCTTGGCTCAAATATTTCTAATAAGCCTTGGCTCAAATAGAAGTTCACTTACCTCATTTGCACTTAAAGCAAGTGTCGGCTCGACTTGTACTAGCTCTTTTTTCAACAGATGTCGCTAGCGTCGAAATCAAAACAAGATGCTTAAGCTACATTTTGACCCAAAAGGCGGGACATAAAAGTACCCCTCCGCGTTGATTGGCTCGATTTTAAATTTGACAATAACTTCAATTATTGTAATTTTCAAAAATATACTTTATATGGGATATATTAAGGTTAAATTCAAATAAGTAGATTATAATTTGTCTTATTACAATACTCTACAATGGTTCTCTGACGACGTTATCGTTTCACTATTTTTAATTTTAGCTTAATACGCCATTAATAGATGGCACCACGCTCTCCACTAAAGTCACTTTTTCGAAGATTCGGATAGATTCATTGCCATCTCTAATAACAAGGGCCTTATCATAATACACGTGCCAATGATAGAGCCGACAGTTGCTTTAAGCGAGTTTATTCGTAGCTAGATCATTTTCGTGGAAAATAAGATTGTAAATTATCCAAGTATCTTAAAGCAAGTGTCGGCTCGACCTGAAGTAGCTCTTCTTTCAACAGATGTCGCTAACGTCGAAATCGAAACAAGATGCTTAAGCTACATTTTGACCCAAAAGGCGGGACATAAAAGTACCCCTCACGTTGATTGTATCGTTTGTAAATTTGACGATGACTTAAATTATTGTTATTTTTAACCATATATTTTATACGGAATATATAATTTAGGATTATGTCCTCTAAGTAGATTATAAGTTGGCTAATTATAATACTCTAGTTAAGATGGTTCTCTGACGACGTTATCATTTCGATATTTTGAATTTTAGCTTCCTGTGCCATTAATAGATGGCACCACGCTCTCCAGTAAAGTCGTTTTTTCGAAAAATCGGATAGACTCATTGCCATATCTAATTACAAGGGCCTTATCATAATACAGATGGCAATGATAGAACCGACAGTTGCTTTAAGCAGCAGCGCCATCTATGTACAGATATAAAAACTATAAAAAACGTGAATAACAAATTTCGTCTGCTGCAGTATTTTTGTGAAAAACATAAGCCTTAGCAAGAATCGTTGCCTTACGCGAACGTTTCTTATGACTAACACGTAAATTATAAGTTAAAAATATAAAATGAATCGTCTAATTGGAATTGGAGGATCTGTTTGTTGTTTTATTTAAATGCTATTTAATTTACATTTATCAAAAACATTAACAAACCTTTTCTTTGGAGAATCCATCGCTTCAAACTTGCAGATTCGCGAATTGCGAATTCGTTAGACTGCAAAATAAAATCGTCGAAGTTGGCCGTAAACTCCGACCAATCAGAGAAATCCCCTTTTTCGCAGGTTTACGCGGGGGAAGTACTGATGGGAAGTCTCCACGTAGGATAATATTTTTATCGGCCTATTGATATCGCCATTCATCCGCTGTCTGCGCCTAGCAACTTAGCGAGTGGCCTTTGTGGGTACAGATGACGTAGCAGACAGCAATAAGGACGTACCCGAAGCTAATAATATAATATTAACCCTTGTCTATAATATCGCGTTCTTTAAGTAACTTTCCTCGTGTGTTAATTGATAACTATTATATGACGAAAAGAGAGTTTAAAAAATATATTAAACTAAGTTTTTGAATTAACTTTTTGATTGACTTAAAACAGTTTAAAACCATGAATGGTATTTTAAATAAGAAAAATGTATATTATAAGTTCATCACCACTTGAAAAATTTGCGTTTTTATTCTTAATAGTAAAAACCAGCCCTTCGGCCTGACGGCAAAAGTTATCCTATTAGACCCAAAAAATAATTTTAAATTTGAAGCTCGCCGTCGCGTCGTAGCGTTTTTATCCTGATGGAAAAACGCCTCAAAATAGGTTTTTAAAAGTTGAAAACTTGCCTTAAAATAGATTTTTAGACGGTGAAACTTGCCTTAAAATAGGTTTTTAAAAGTTGAAAACCCGCCTCAAAATAGAATTTTACAGGTTGAAAACCCGCCTCAAAATAGGTTTTTAAAAGTTGAAAACCTGACTTAAAATAGGTTTTTAGACGTAAATAACCCACCTTAAAATAGGTTTTTAGACGTAAATAACCCACCTTAAAATAGGTTTTTAGACTTAAATAACCCACCTTAAAATAGGTTTTTAAAAGTTGTAAACTTGCCTTAAAATAGATTTTTAAATGTTGAAAACCCGCCTTAAAATAGGTTTTATAAAGTTGAAAACCCGTCCTAAAATAGGTTTTATAAAGTTGAAAACCCGTCCTAAAATAGGTTTTTAGACGTTGAAAACCTACCTTAAAATAGGGTTTTAGACGATGAAAACGAACCTTAATTTTTCTTAAGTTGAAAACTAACCTTAAAATTGCTTTATTTTATATAGAAAACGAACCATAAAATTATTATTTTTTAAGTTGAAAATGAGCCTTAAAATTGTTTTGGTTTTAAGTTGAAAATGAGCCTTAAAATTGTTTTGGCTTTAAGTTGAAAACGAGCCTTAAAATTGTTTGGGCTTTAAGTTGAAAACGAGCCTTAAAATTGTTTTGGCTTTAAGTTGAAAACGAGCCTTAAAATTGTTTTGGCTTTAAGTTGAAAACGAGCCTTAAAATTGTTTTGGCTTTAAGTTGAAAACGAGCCTTAAAATTGTTTTGGCTTTAAGTTGAAAACGAGGTTTAAAATAGTTGAAAACTGACCTTAATTTGGTTTGTTTTTTTAATTTAAAACTAACCTTGAAATCGTTTTTCTGAAGTTAAAAACTAGCTCTTAGATTAATCCTAAAGAGAAACGTTTAAGGTCGACGTTGACAAGTTTCGTTAGAGGAATTCGCCGAAGGCTCAATTGACGTTACATGATTAATTCCTCCTTAATAACCTTACCTACAATTTTTACGCTATTTATCAAAGAGGTAAAATATAATTAATTTCTACTTACATTTCTTTCCAGGTACGGGTATAAGTAAATAGTCTGATGTTCCGCAGCGTGTCATGAGGTAAAATATCGGGTTCTGAATTAGTCATCTTCTCGCCCAAGACTTCGCGCACTCGCCAAAAGCATTCGAAACAGGTAGGACACATTTTAATAACCTTCTTTAGGCGTTAATAAAACGACGTTACGGCCATTTCCTCTCACTGTCGCTAAGTAGCAGTGATTGTAGGTGACCATTCTACAATCATCCTACTGGCGTCTGCTAGAGTGTTGCCTACGTTATTATAATGGCTTGTGCACGCGAGAGGAGCCGGGTTCGATTCCATCTTGTGGCACTGGTTGAAATCTCGGAACCACTCCTTCTGCATAGAGTTTGCAAGCTCTCTCCCCACTGGTTTCCCCTTTCCATAAAAACTTGTTGAGGTTAACGGTAATAGTGAGTGTAGGGAGCTGTTGGCTCGCGTGGCATGAAGGGCTTTCCACCACCCTCCTATGCAATTTAACCCGGCTACCTGAATAAATGGCTTTTAAAGTCGCTCGATGACTTAGGCCTAAATGGTGCCTTGGGTATTCGCCTAGTTGATTATTATTATTTATTAAAATATCTTCAATTTATTTCTGGTATTTTGATCGACAATTCGGGCCACTAGGTTATATCGTATCTGGACCCCGTTGCTTAGGGCAACCGCAAGGTTTCTACTACTTCCAAAAGTAGTAATCCCAGGCGTCCGGGAGGTGGAGTTTGTGGAAGGCCGTGTGAGGACGACTACCAATCCCCCAACGGGTGGTCGGGATACTTCCGCCACGGGTGTCCCCACCCCTGTTCCCACGTATCCCCCCGTTGGCGTGGCCGTTACACATATCACACCCTGTGCTGGTGTCTAAGGCCTCGGGTCGACACCGATGTTTGTGTATCTAAAAAAAAAAGACGATACTAACAAGTTTTGTTCAACTTTGACCACCGATACTGAACAAACTAGAGGAACTAGGAAAAATTGGTAATGGACAATTTTAATTCTTCGTAGAAAGTTATTTCCCACAGAAGTGCGAGGTCCTTTGGGATTATTACTTTATTTGCGTATTATTAAATTTAATTTTGATAATCTGAGAATAAGAAATGAGAAGGTTAAGTCCCCATCATTTTGTCCGCCATCTTTCTTGAATCAAAAGCGAAGAAACGAGTCAACACGTTATTAAAATGGAGCGGTGCACGGGCCTTTGTAATAACGTAGGCAACGATGGAAGGGGTGAAGGATTGACCAGATTTTGAATATGTAGTTATGAGTCTGAAACCTTATTCATTTATTGGTTAATTTTTTAAACCAATCATTGCATTCAGTTCAATAACGATATCTCATTGATTGTGTAAATATTCCATTTATAATATTGCTATATTTTCAAAAATTCTGTCGTCGTGTAGGTTACGTTCGCTATGTAGAGTAAATATAAGTCCTAGCTGGTACTTGTTATATTATATATATATATCTAATAAACAATTACGAAATCAGGGTTACTAATCATCGTACAATAAATATTAGGTCAATATTGAAACTAGTGTAGAAAGTAGAGGATGTTATGAAGAGGAAGCAGCTTATTATAGAAATATTGTTTTCTATGTTAGTGCATAATTATAACAATCCCAGTAGCGCGAGCCAATGCTACTTCCAACATGGACCAACTATCACGGGGCTTAGTACCTAAGAATATCCCTGATAAATGTTTTCATGTCTATATGGTTGCGTCAAAATCTACCTAACGGCGTCAAAATGAGTTAAAAACAAGTGGATAATGAGGGCGCTCAAATATCCAGTGAGAAAATGCTGAAGTCTCGTTAGGTCAATTAATTAATAAAATATTTAGATTGGCACCAGATGACGACGATAGAAATTAGGCATCGCTAGTGTAGCGTAATTAAAAAAGACCCAAGTATAAATCCATATTGGTGTAGTTTGTGGTTGAATGTTCTAGCACGGTTGAAAATCTCACCTGGTGGCAAAATCCTAATTACCTTTGTCTCGTGACATTAAAAGCAATATTTCAATATGCGTATTCATTTCAATTCATAAAAATGAAACTATTAAAAAAGTTCTCGAAATATCCTACGAAGCATAAAAATCCTTTTACCTGAAAAAAAAATACCGGTGTATATTTCTGTACTCTGTGGATTACCTGAGATCCTGGCGGGATAAGAAAGAGTATCGAGATGCTGTTTTTTTTTTATTTCGCCAAAGAATAAAAAAAGCTAAGATAAAAAAAGAAAAAACTTGGCGAAAAAACCCTCATCTCGGTTACACAGGCGTTCACTATTTAAAGGGAAAATTTCAAAAGGCTGAAAGGAAAATCAATATATCGGAGGCCCGGCCGGAAAAGAAATGGAAATTAGCATTTTCCCGTGTAACCATTTTTTTAAACGGTCGAAAGCTTCAAGAAAAAAAAATCGTTCTATAAATTTTATAAATTTCTAATTTTTTTTTTTTCGTTCTTCCCTTAAATATTCGTTCTCTTCTTTATTTACGAGTCATTTGGGGAAGCCAAGATCCTCCCGAACCCTCCTTTTATTACCAATTAAGTTTTTTTTCCTTCTTAACATTTAGGATATACACTTTGGTTCTTAATACAGGGTGCTTCATTCTTGCTTCTCCGAAGCACGCGGGTGTATTGTAAGTTTGCGGGGACACTACTGTAAGCTGAGTAGAACCAAAACTCGTCGTTAAACTCGCTGGCAAAAGATAATAACTTTAAAATGACGTCCATTTAGTCGGTTTTTAACGGTTAAATGTGGATAGTTCTATTTTTCATAGTTTTAATTGCTTTTAACAATTATAATTTAATTTTTTCAAAAATGGTTGATATTGTATTGTCTGAATACAGTGCATCATTTTTACGTATTATAAGTATTCCTCTTTGATTTAAACCTTTATTTGATTCGTTCGTTAATTATTTTATAGTTAATTAATTAATTCGTGCATTAATTTATTAATTCAATCGTTAATGTATTTTTCATTCGAGCATTTATTTGTTAATTCATTCGTTAATTAATTAATTCAATTGTTCATTTATTCTTTCAATCGTTAATTAATTAATTCATTTGTTCATTCATTCGTTCATTTATTTCTTCATTCTACGTTCATTCATTTGTTCATTCATTCGTTCATTTATTTCTTCATTCTACGTTCATTTATTTCTTCATTCTACGTTCATTTATTTCTTCATTCTACGTTCATTTATTTCTTCATTCTACGTTCATTTATTTCTTCATTCTACGTTCATTTATTTCTTCATTCTACGTTCATTTATTTCTTCATTCTACGTTCATTTATTTCTTCATTCTACGTTCATTTATTTCTTCATTCTACGTTCATTTATTTCTTCATTCTACGTTCATTTATTTCTTCATTCTACGTTCATTTATTTCTTCATTCTACGTTCATTTATTTGTTCATTCATTCATTCATTCTTTAATTAATTAATTCGGTTGTTAATTTATTCTTTCAATAATTAATTAATTAATTAATTCGGTTGTTAATTCATTCTTTAATTCATTCGTTCAATTATTTGTTCTTTCATTCGTTAATTAATTAATTCGGTTGTACATTTATTATTTCAATTGTTAAAGAATGACTGAACAAATGAATTAAAGAATAAATGAACAAATGAATTAATTAATTAACAGATGAAAGAACAAATAAATAAATGAACGAATGAATTAAAGAATGAATGAACAAATGAATTAATTAACTAGTTAACGATTGAAAGAATAAATGATCAGCCGAATTAATTAATTAACGAATGAATTAAAGAATGAATGAACAAATGAAGTATGAAATTGATTAATGAACAAACGAATGAATTAAAGAATTAATGAATTAATTAATTATTTCGTTTGTTCATTAATCAATTCCATTCTTCGTTCATTAGTTAATTAAATTGTCAATTCTAGTGGGTACGATTAGATTTTGTTAACCCCAAAACTGACGTGCTGGTGCCAGGGCTAACGCAGCACCCTGTACATAATGTCGTTTATCGCTGTTTTTTAAGAAAAGAGTTTGTGCTATAGAGATGCCAAGAGAAAGGTGCTATATTTTATATTTTTTGGTGATTATTTTAACTATGTATTTGGTAACTCTGGAGAGGTCGTTTCGCAAGTTTATGGCCACCGGCAGATGCTGACATGGTCGAAGCGTTATATCCTTTTGGTTTCAGTATTCATAACCATCGACAGCCGTTCTCATTTGCATTCTAATAGATTTAGTCCCAGAAGGGTCATTTTTAGTCGGGCTAATTTTAATAGGCCAGGGAATAATGCTTCTGCCACTGAGAGACTTCATTCATTTTTCGATACGGATATTTTGTCACGCTTATTTATTTAAATCACATCTTGAGTTTTGATTTTTGGAGTTTTATTGCAAAAAATCCTTAAAGCAACTGTCGGCTCTATCATTGCCACCTGTATTATGATAAGGCCATTGTTATTAGAGATGGCAATGAATCTATCCGATTCTTCGAAAAAACGATTTTTCTGGAAAGCGTAGTGCCATCTATTAATGGAAAAGGAAGCTAAAATTCAAAATAGCGAAACAATAACGTCGTCAGAGAACAAAATATTATTATTATAATTAGACAAATTATACTCTACTTAGTTGACTTTATCCAAAATTATATATCCCGTATAAAATATATTGTTAAAAATGACTATAATTTAAGTTATTGTCAAATTTAAAACGAGCCAATCAACGCGAGGGTACTTTTATGTCTCGCCTATTTAGTCAAAATGTAGCTTAAGCATCTTGTTTTGATTTCGACGCTAGCGACATCGCTTGAAAAAACAGCTAGTACACGTCAAGCCGACACTTGCTTTAAAACAGAATTTGTAAAAAAATTGTTTGAAATATTCATGATAGAGGTCACTCCAGCATTACGTCATCTGAAATTGAACGGTACAAAGCAGCATCTGTCGATAATATTTCCATGTTTATTTCAAACACGTTTTTAACTTTGATTTTCAATGTTTTGACTTTGTAAAAAATGGCATAAAATCGAACTAATTGAAAAATAGTTTTGAGCATTCGTGATAGATTTCGCTTCAGTATTAGGTCATCGGAAATCTATACACTTCAACGCGACATCTGTCGCGAAAGTTGCCATGTTTAATATCTAAATTACATTTTTAGTTTATCTTTTTTGACACTGCTTACGAACATTCAGTGTGAAAATAAAGAACGAATTTAGATCCCTATGGTCGTATTTGTTGGAACTTCCAGAAGTGGATTAAAACTACCCTGTTTCCACTTAGACAAAGAGAAGAAAGTTCTTCACTGGTGCCTGGTGCAAAGGATATACACCAATATTAACAATAACTACTTACAAGTACATTTTCATTTCGCGTAACGTGGGCCCGACCACGCAGTTCAAATACTTGGCGTTTTCTCTCGCGTTATTATGGCGGGACGTAAATAATTCCAAAATGAATTAAGTAGCCTTTTCCGGGACGTGTGCTGGTCGGTAAATCCCCATCTCTGGCGCACTGGCGGGTTTCGGGAAACAAAGGGCCTATTGTTGTTATTGCGCCGGCTGTTATCTCCAAATTTGCCCGTTCGTAGTGTTGATTCCTTAACACCTCCGAAACAGACGCCACCGTTACAGTCCTGTCTCCACCGACCATGTACAGCTCTTTTATTTTGGATTCGGATGTAGGCGAAACACGGACCGTTTCGTCCATGAAGAGGAACATTTCTTTTAAGGAGTTGCTTAAAATCTTTGAGACTTACACTACCGTTCTCGTCAGTTCCAAAATCAACTATTTAAAACAGTTACAATTTGATAATTTAAGTAATTTATTTATTTATTTATTTACTAAATACATCTAGAAATTAATGTAAAAAACTATTTTCATTAAACTATATTTTTATTAAACTATATTTTTAGTAAACTATATTTTTAGTAAACTATATTTTTATTAAACTATATTTTTATTAAACTATATTTTTAGTAAACTATATTTTTATTAAACTATATTTTTATTAAACTATATTTTTATTAAACTATATTTTTATTAAACTATATTTTTAGTAAACTATATTTTTATTAAACTATATTTTTATTAAACTATATTTTTATTAAACTATATTTTTAGTAAACTATATTTTTATTAAACTATATTTTTAGTAAACTATATTTTTAGTAAACTATATTTTTAGTAAACTATATTTTTAGTAAACTATATTTTTAGTAAACTATATTTTTAGTAAACTATATTTTTATTAAACTATATTTTTAGTAAACTATATTTTTATTAAACTATATTTTTATTAAACTATATTTTTATTAAACTATATTTTTATTAAACTATATTTTTACTAAACTATATTTTTACTAAACTATATTTTCATTAAACTATATTTTCATTAAACTATATTTTCATTAAACTATATTTTTATTAAACTATATTTTTATTAAACTATATTTTTATTAAACTACATTTTTATTAAAACTATATTTTCATTACACTATATTTTCATTAAACTATATTTTCATTCCACTATATTTTCATTACACTATACATGTATTTTCATTAAACCATATTTTCATTAAATCATATTTTCATTAAACCATATATGCATTACACTAAATTTTCATTACACTACATTTTCATTACACTACATTTTCATTACACTAAATTTTCATTACACTAAATTTTCATTACACTACATTTTCATTACACTACATTTTCATTACACTACATTTTCATTACACTACATTTTCATTACACTACATTTTCATTACACTACATTTTCATTACACTACATTTTCATTACACTACATTTTCATTACACTACATTTTCATTACATGAAAATGTATTAATTTTTCATTTTCTAATTGTAATAGTTTTCGGAACTTTCTAAATGGTGCATTTGGTTTTTCCGAAATTGTGAAAAATCCAATACTTTTCACGTAAGATATATTTTATGCTAGTGTAGTGTTGTAAGTCGGAAAATTTTCCGGAAAATGACCGAGGCCTTTTTTCCGGAAAATTTTCCGTATTTTTCCGAAAAAAATTTAAAAAAATTTAAAATTTTTTAATTCCATGACTAGTCTAGTACATTGTTTGCAATTTTAAATAAAGCGGCATTTTCTCCAAATTTTTTCCAATCTGAAAGTAAAACTAAACCTCTAGACTAGTTTAAACTGATTAACAATGTAACACTATTAATGTTTTATAGTATGTTTACTGATATTAGCCATTTTATATCGATAAAAAGTTCAAAACATTAAAAACCCTTAAAAAGTAATTTTTGTTTCAATTTTTTATTTTTCCGATTTGCGGAAAATTTTACTGAAACTTTTCCGCATTTTATTTTTCCCGAAAATAGTTTATACGCTTCTGGTTGAATACCAGCTATATATATTTTAAAACATAACTAGTCAATTTAAAGTAGGATTTAGTCTTATATCTAAAAAGTTTTAATCCGCGTGAAAATCACTATAAGGCGCCCTTTCCTGGAAATTTAACGGATTACCGTTTCGGGAAGGATCGGATTATATTGGATTAATGAATAATCTGCTTAGAGAGAAAGCGAAAATATTTAATCCCAAAGGACCAGGAGACACTGTAGCTGGCACTTGGAATTTTCTTCGCCGAACGGATTAAACCGCGAACTGGGGGTGGCGACGGAGCGAACGGAGAGAAAGCGCCCCCTATCGATCAACATTGAAATTAAATGCGCCCAGAGCCGGCGCTGTTCGCCAAGAATGTGACGGCCAACGCCATCTTTTAATCTTTTAGTTTCTCCCCCCCCCCCAAATAAACAAACCTCCCCCCCCCCCAGTATCGGATGAAGACTCATTTTTTAACCCACCAAGAATTTCACTTCTTCCTTTGATAGGCCGCCTTCTTAAGAATTTAGCTTCCAGGTCTTCTAGTGTTTATTTTCTTTACATTTTCCCTTTAAGACTAAAGTCGGGTTCGATCGTTCATCAAACTTTCAAAAATGTTCTACAAAAATTAATTTAAAAATATTTTAAAGAGTTTAAAAAAATATGTCTAATTTTTTTAAATTCTTATATGCTTTAGAATCAATTAAAATATGTAGGACTTGAACGAATTGTTTAAATTAGTTAAATATCTTTGACTCACTTCCGGACAGTTTACGGCCAATTTCGACCTACACTTTAGATTTATTTCTAAGCTATAATTAAAACTATAGCTATCCTTAATGTGTTAAATATTATATACTTTAGATTTATTTCTAAGCTATATTTAAATTATAGCTATCCTTAATGTGTTAAATATTATAAACTTTAGATTTATTTATCAGCTATATTTAAAACTATAGCTATCATCAATGTCTTAAATATTCAAAACTTTAGATTTCTTTCTAAGCTATATTTAAAACTATAGATAACATTAATATCTTAAATATTCAAAACTTAAGATTTCGTTTTAAGCTATATTTATAACTATAGATAACGTTAATGTCTTAAATATTAAAAACTTTATATTTCTTTCTAAGCTATACTTAAAATTATAGACAACATTAACGTCTTAAATATTCAAAACTTTAGATTTCATTTTAAGCTATATTTATAACTATAGATAACATTAATGTCTTAAATATATTCGAAACTTTAGATTTCTTTCTAAAACTATAGCTGTCATTAATGTCTTAAATATTCAAAACTTTAGATTTCTTTCTAAGCTATATTTAAAACTATAGATAACATTAAAGTCTTAAATATTCAAAACTTTAGATTTCTTTCTAAAACTATAGCTGTCATTAAAGTCTTAAATATTCAAAACTTTAAATTTCTTTCTAAGCTATATTTAAAACTATAGCTATCATTAATGTCTTAAATGTTCAAAACTTTAGATTTCGTTTTAAGCTATACTTAAAACTATAGATAACATTAATGTCTTAAATATTCAAAACGTTAGATTTTGTTTTAAGCTATATTTATAACTAAAGATAACATTAATGTCTTAAATATTCAAAACTTTATATTTCTTTCTGAGCTATACTTAAAACTATAGCTATCATTAATGTCTTAAATATATTCGAAACTTTAGATTTCTTTCTAAAACTTTAGCTATCATTAATGCACGAAAGAGTAGAGGTAATATCATTATTTGAAGCCCAACATCCATAAGGAATTTCGCGCTCTTAATCTTTAAGAACTATATTTCAAGTAGAAATTTTCCGCTTTGCATTTTGCTCTATCGCTAATGAGAAAAACGCATTTTAAATTGAATCTAATTACAAAGCCGCTGCTTCGTCACCACCATCATTTTCCGGCCGAGTATTTTTATACATAATTAGCAGGGCGGGAAGATTAGGTGACCAAGTCTCTTATTGGGGACTCACCACTATACCCCATAAAAGCAGTTTCATACGGAAAATATCGGAAAATTTTAGTTCATTTGTCACAGATGTCACTAGCGTCGAAATCCAAACAAGATGATTAAGCTACAATTTGACCCAAAAGGCGGGACATAAAGTACCCCTCGTGTTGATTGGCTCGTTAGTAAATTTGACGATAACTTAAATTATTGTAATTTTTATCAATATATTTTATATGGGAGATCTAATTTAGGTTAAAGTCATTTAAGTAGATTATAAGTTGTCTAATTATAATTCTCTACAATGGTTCTCTGACGACGTTATCGTTTCGCCATTTTTAATTTTAGCTTCCAGTGCCATTAATAGATGGCACCACGCTCTCCACTAAAGTCGTTTTTCCGAAGAATCGGATAGACTCATTACCATCTCTAATTACATGGGCCTTATCATAATATAGACGGCAATGATAGAGCCGACAGTTACTTTAAAACGCTTGTTAACTTGACATTGAAGCAATTTACTTACGACAACGAACCTTCATATTTATGTAACGCCTACGGTGTCAAAAACGAGGAGTCGTGAGTCCCCTTCGATCCTTAGTCCACGTCTAGCTTTTTGAGGTATGTAGGGCAATTCAAATTTTCTACCAGAGAAATGACTGTAAATCGGAAGAACAGTCTGAAATAAACTATCGCCATCTCGTTTTCTTTAGGATCAAATTGTATTAGAGTTAGCTTTCCTTATTGTAATTAGTTTCATATTTCTTCTAGTAAATGGTCGGCCAAAATAAATTAGCACGGTATAACGACATTTCTAAAATTAAAACGAGTTCTTTAAATCATTTAAATTGAGCAGTTCATTTCCATTTTTCCATCCGGCTGGGTTCCTCGCTAGAAAAGAGCTGTAGAAATTTGAGTAAATATTTATCAATCACTATACCAGATAAATAAAACTTGAACTTTGTATAGACTTCTATAAAATTCCGTAGAAACTCTATAGAAAAGTTTGTAATGGTTGGGAGTTTTCGAAGTTTCTTTTTATAGCCAGTAGTTACTCCGCCTTCGAGAAAAATTCCTATTAAGAGCTACTTTTAAAACTGTCTTTATGGGCGAAACTGGTCGTGAATTTTAAAACTTCTGTTGCGTTTCGTTTAAAGCTAAGCAGGGATATTCTTCTTAGGACCTAGCGAACAGTCTAGCTGAAGACGGACTTAACGTCTTGAAGGGTATATCACTGTCTTTTCGTTGGTTGCCGAAGGTTTTATTTCACGAATGAGATAAGCGGCAAAAACTCCTCTAAACTTTTTAACCCTTCAGCACTCAGTTACGTTGAAATGTAGATGAATCTAAAGCAAATGGCGTTTTCTGTTCAACTTGTATCACCATTCTGAAAGAAGCTTCCACTGTTTTTTTGGGACTTAAACTGCAATAGCCAACAAATGTAAAAGGTATTTTTAAGTCATAACTTTAGCCATATCTCTCGATGCTTGTATATCTTATTAAATTCAAATTATATTGTCCATTACGAAGTGATATTCCTAACTCCGAGATTCGAATGGTCTGATCGTATTACTGCAGGTGTTCGTACGCCATCTAATGGCAGAAAAAGGCACTAAACATGGTTGTGTTTCAGCTTAACTGTATAAATAATATTTTTCTGGTACCTTGAACCGATGGCATTCAGTGATTTCAGTCTCACGTGACAAGACGTCATCCATGCTTTTTCGCTTAGAGAAAAAAAAACTGCGCAAAATGGCGACCATAATGAAAGCTACGAAGGGAAATTACTCTATACTGAACTCATTCAAAGTGTTAAAATAATATTTAATTGCACAAATTAAACAATTTTACTATTGGTTCAAATTAAGTTAAACCAGTTTATAAAATTTTACGATTAGTTGCGTAAATTCAATTAAATTTGAAATTCACTTCACTCTTCTTGTGACGCTATAAGAAGAAAAATCCCCATTGGCTGATAGAAATCTTGGAATTTTTGGGGTTTTTGGTTTGGGGGTGCCTATTTCAAATTGTTGTGTCAAGAACTACAGATGGCGTTACTGTTTATATTTGAATAGAGACGTCATTTATCAATAATAAACATCCACGGAGCTTCATGAATTTGTCAGTAGATGGCGTTTTCCATTTTTTTGGCTATTTTTTATTAAAAGCATAATATGGATCAAGAATCTAGGGGGACTCAACGTTCAGGCTTTAAAAAGCACACGTTAATACTGGGAATAAGAAAATCAGGGTTAATTTTAGTTCAATGTCGACAAACTTGGCGTCGCTGAAGTCGATTTTAGCTGACGTAGTTTCGTAGAGAATCTGGAGCGTTCACGTTCAATTTTGACAAAATGGCGCCGTTGTTGTCGGTTAAATTATGAGGCTTAGTAAGTCTTAGACCTTTTATTTTTTAAATTAGTTCTTTAAAAGTTTAAGTAATGGTAACTAACCATTGTGTTAAGTAAAAATAACCAGTCAGCCGCGTATGGCTGAGGTTTTTTAATCAAATGCACTGGAACCCATTTCATTTCTAAACTTAAAAAATTTAATGAACTAAGCCCCGTCTTAGCATCTCGAAGTGATAGATGAACAGAATTCTTGAGGCGCTTCAAAGTGCCTGGCGTACCTCAGTAAGCCTTCCGATTTAGGCCACGCCTACCGTGTCCAAATATCGGGAACAGTGAGTCCCCTTAGATTCTTGGTCCATGGCATTCAATCTCATTTACTTTCATAGAAGTATGAAGCATTTCCTGTAAAAAATTTAGTCTTTGGTGACGGATTATTCAATCAGTGATGACATGCTAAGTTAAACGTAAATTTTTATGTTTTTATGGAAGAAATTCGAAAATATTTATGTTTTTATTTCTTTACAGACCTTTTAAATTTCTTATTGTCAGACCATTTATTTAACCTAGCGGCATAATATTACAGTAGAGTGGTCACTTTATCTAGTGGGCTGTACTTTGGTCCATGGCCGATAAGGTTCCGCCTTAGGTCTAGGTCTCGGGTCAAGTTGATTTCGAGTCAAAGAAGGCTTTGGTCAGTGGACCGATCAATTTCTCTCATCCACTCGGCGACGACTCTTCTGTTTTTTCAGTCGTCTCGGTCTATTTTGGGAATCGTCAATTCGTATACTCGCGAATGGTCTGGCTTTAGGTACCTAAGATGGAGTACCGAAGGATTGTATAATCTATCCGCCAGACGACTTGGCGACGTGAGCCGATCAAAATGGATTAAATTTCATTTTTCACACGCAACAATCCAACCCGAATATTATTTCGAGTCCTGTCAGTTTAGGAATATACTTTGTTGCGATTCTGTTAAAATTATATATAAAAGCATCAACCTATTTAAGCCCACTCTATCATTAGCCACGGTATACTTTGAGATAACGTGGGGTGCCAACCGTGCCATACGAGTGATTTCATTTTTAAGCCAATAAGAACGAATTCGGAAATGATGTCATTTTAGCGCCAGATGGTTCACGGGAGCAGAATAGCCGCGAAATGATTTCTCACGGCTCGCGTTATTTTGTTAAAAATAAGGTTTAAGTTAAAAAATATTTCTAACTTAAAAATACAAAAGGAAGGAATGGAGGTAGGTACATTTGTTCGAATTTCAATCGTCCGAACGGTGGAACAAATGTTCAAATTTCATTGGTCCGAGCCGCCGAAATAACAAATGTTTCAATTGTTCGAATTGGACAACTTGTTTGTTTCATTCGTCCGAATCGGTAGCATCACCTGTCCGAATTCTGTCGCTAAATTAGTATTTCTTATTGCTGTTTCTTGTGGGAATTGCGTTGAATGTTGTGGATATTTTAGGTTAGGTTAGATTAGGTTCACGTTAATGTTACTATTTTCTTATATTAACAGTATTTAAAAAAACAACCAATTCCTAATGTTCGAAAAAATGGACAAACGATTATTCGAACAAATGAAATTCGCCAGTAAAGTTAACATAAATTGAACGAGTAAATCACCAACAAAAGTTGTGATAAATTTTTCGGGCAAATGAAATACGTTTTCGGACATACGATCCTGTTTTCCGGCATTCGGACATTTGTACCACCGTTCAGACGAATGAAATTGGAATAAATGTACCCAAATCAAGGAATGTAACTCCGATTTTTTGGAAACGATTCTATCGAGTGTCTGTGAGGTTTTGAACAATTTAAACCTACAAACTATCTCTGAAAAACTAAGTCTCGGTGATACTTTGGAAGAAAACCTGAGTCAATGTTTGCCATATTACTATTAAATAATAAAATATCGGTTATAATTTATTATAATAATAGCTATTCTAATAATATATTTAATTAATTTAATTAAATAGATTCATTATAAATACTGCAAAAAGGAAAGCTAACCATAACGCATCATTTTAGGAACTAATATTCGACTGCTTATAAATAAAAGGAGAGTTCTATTTCTACTACTTCACTATTAATTGGCGTAGGTGACCTACGGTATTCCAGTTGAATATTCATGGCTTAAATAGATTCATGATAAAAGCTACTAATTTCTAAACTATTATTCAAATGCTATTAATAATAAAAGCTGAATAATCGGTTAGGCTTAAAGCAAGTGTCGGCTCGACGTAAAGTAGCTCTTTTTTCAACAGATGTCGCTAGCGTTGGAATCAAAACAAGATGCTTAAGCTGCATTTTGACATAAAAGTACCCCTCGCGTTGATTGGCTCGTTTTTAAATTTGACAATAGCTCCAATTGTTGTAATTTTTAAAAATATACTTTATATGGGATATATTAAGGTTAAATTCAACTAAGTAGATTATAAGTTCTCTGACGACGTTATCGTTTCGATATTTTGAATTTTAGCTTCCTGTGCCATTAATAGATGGCACCACGCTCTCCAGTAAAGTCGTTTTTTCGAAGAATCGAATAGACTCATTGCCATCTCTAATAACAAGGGCCTTATCATAATACAGGTGGCAATGATAGAGCCGACTGTTGCTTTAATATCCAATGTACCACCTGAGGCTAACTGATCAAGCCACTTTTAATACCTTAAAATCAGGTAACCGGGTTAAAAGGTAGTAAATATGCTCTATCTAACGTCATTTTTGGCAATTACTTGCAAATATTCTCTATAGCAAGGTTGTAAGCGAAAACCGAACGGCTACAAGTAAAAAGTTCAATAGGTACCTCTCATCTTGTAGAAACGTTGTTTTTTTTGCGCCTGAAACGTATACCTTATGAAATTGATGTACGTAGTTGTGCTAACTACAGCGCCATTTCGAATCTTTAGAAATTCTATAGAAATCTAGTCAGAATCCTACAGTAAATGACAGATTTATTTAGTATCTGTACAATGAAAAATCTTAGCAATCCTATAGAACATAACAGATTTTTTTAGAATCTGTAGAAATGTGCTATTTTCTATAGGCAATGAAAACTCCTAGCATTATCAATGTATTTTCTATAGAAATATTTATAAAGCATTCTATAATTTATGGTATTGAGAACTTTAACTGAATTTCGTTGGTTATTAGGATTTAGGACATCCTCATACGATTAAATAATGATTACATTTTCTCATTAAAATCAAATCTGTAGCTTTGGTTGTATTTAAAATAATTAAATCATGATAAAATATTTAATCTTTAATTCTTAGTACACCCTTTAACAAAGTGATATGCTCCTTAATTTTTCCATAGACTTTTAAGATTCTATAGAAAATCTTTGAAAGGGCGATACTAAGCAAAACTAATTCTATAGACGGCGAGCCTTTTTTATTATATAGATAACCTTAAATTTTTTATATTATTCTATGGGAAATCTATAGAAATTTTGAAAGGGTGGGATATTGAAAAATTAATTCTATAGACAAGTGAAACATTCAAGAAATATCTATCGAAATTTTTAAAATCATTCTATAGAATATAGAAAATCTTATATTTTGCATAGACTTGGATAAGATTCTATAAAAAATCTATAAATTTTTTTGAAAGGGCTAGGCTAAGGAAAATGACAGTTAAAAAAATTTAAATATCTAGATATTTTTATAAAGCATTCTATTTAATATAGAAAGCCTTAAATTTTCCATAGACTTGGATAGGATTCTATAGAAAATCTATAAACAATTTTTGTAAGTATGCCAAAATTCTTAATTTCGTATACTGCACTGACACGTGGATGCGTATCCGCTTTTGATAAACTCGTTCCTGAGAAGAAATAAAAATAATTTGTCGCTGCTGTCGTAAGCGCTGACGCGTGATTTAAACACTAAATTATGAAGCCCAGCCCAACCATTTTTTGTTTTTATCTGAAAGTTGCAATTTTCTTTTTTTTTTAAACTTCGGACCCCGGTGTTAATTTTCCGCTCGCGAAGTTTTCTTCTTTTGGTTTCTCCTCCGACGGAGATTTCCTTCCATTTTGGAGGACAATTATTGGGAAACAAATCCACTAGCGCCAGCCAGCTTGCTCCTTAAGCAATCCACGTTTTTTCCCCTCGAAGGTTCGGTCTTTCTGATGCGTTTTTTCTTTGTTGCCGTCACCGAGGTCCTTAAAGACACAACCTAATTAAATGAGTTGTGGTTATAATTGTAATTGATTTGGTCGCGACACACTAAAGTAAATTTCCTGCCCTTCTGCCTACACGATATAAATTGTGGACAAAATGTTTTGACCTTTTTTTCTTTAAAGGGATAGTTAAACGTAAATTTGTTAATACTAGTACTTAAATAAAATAGTATTTAAACACACAAATTATCCCATTTCATTTTAGATAAATTGTTTTAAATTAAAGCAAAACCCGTTTTTAAAATTACGCGTTTGCATCGTCAATTTAATGACCACGATGCTTTTCATCTTACGACGTCATAAAGTGAAAAATGCCCATTTGCTGCTGAAGTTTTTACTTTTGGCGGTGCTTGGTTTACCTCCTCACTTGGTAGGTTCCCAATTACGGTAATAGTGAGTGTAGGGAGCTGCCGGCTCGCGTAGCATGAAGGGCTTGCTACCGCCCGCCTTCGCATTGTAACCCGGCCACCTGTTTAAAGGCATTATAAATCGCTAGATGACTTGGGCCTAAGGTGGTGCCTTGGGTATTAGCCTAGCTGATTATTAAATACGTTCTTGGACAATTACAAAGCAATTTGTTAAAAAAATAATTAAATTTCCAATGACATCATAAATTCAGAACGTTCTAATAACCGAGAACTCGCCATTAAAGGTTTTTAATCATTATTAACACTATACGTCACAGTCGATTTAAATTTTATTTTGTAAATAACTGGTGGTAATTTCTATTTACCATTATTATTCACTCAATTGACCACCTGTTAAATAGAACATTGGCTTGATAATAAATCTTTTGGTGGCTTCCTTTCAATTTCCCCGCCTCGAACAAGCCAAAAGAATTGAATCTTTGCGTTTTTTTTTTTAATTTTTTCCTCCATTTTTTTCCCAACGTATCATCAATTCTCTTTGATATAAGGATTTTTTTTCTTTATAGAACATTCGTTTCTTTTGAAAGGGCCGCGAAAATGAAGCCTTAGTCGTACGTAACTAGTTCCACCGTTCGCTGGTGATATACGACTGGAGCATTTCTCATAAATCTGAACCAATAGCCAGTAGTCGGTTGGCGAGGAAACTTCAAAAATCGAGGAGGACATGGCGGGGTCATAGATAAGTATATGAGGAATGGGTCGCGATAGGGACTGCAGCTCGGACTCAATCTGACAAAACAATTTGTCCGGATTGGGGCGACAAAACTGGCAGACAGATCTTTTTATTTCTTGAGCCGCTGGCGACGCCTATTGTCCATTTTCTCTACCCTTTGTCGTCGGACGTGCCAGGATACTACTAATCGTTTGACCGACACCGAAGGGACCTCCCGAGCGGTCAGTTGTGACCTCCGCCACCAACACCACCGGTAAGAGATGTCAAAAAACAGTAGAGTTTGTAGAGTAAAATATTTTCCCTTGGATAGAACGCTAACGTATTGGAGTTGAAGGTTAGAGGTCTGTAAGTTTCGACGGGGGAGAGACAGTTTTCGGAGAAAAATCTTTGCTGAACTCTTAATTGAGGTGTTTCCAATTTGATAAAATGGCGTTTGCCGAGGATATGCAAAGGCTTCATTAAAATGTTCAAAGAAAATAAATAAATTATTTCATTGTTTTCGATTAAGGTGCTTCGTGGTGGGGCGGCGGAGTGGGTAGCACTTTCATCTCGCAGCGAGTAGGAGCCGGGTTCGATCCCAACTTATGGCACTGGGTGTCAACTAGGAGCTACTCCTTCCGCGTTGAGTTTTCAAGTTCTCTCCCCACTGGTTAAAGGGGTGTTTCTCCCCTTCCAATAAATATTTGTAGAGGTTAGCGATAATAGTGAGTCAAGGGATCTGTTGGCTCGCGTGGCATGATGGGCTTTCCACCACCCTCCTACGCGATTGAACCATGGACACTGTATCTCTAACAGTGTCCATGATTGAACCCGGTCACCGGATTTGAAGGCTCTTTTTCTCCGCCAGGTAGCGTAGATTCCATTTATTTTCTCCCCGCCTGTCTGGTGCTGAATACAAGCGCCATTATGCCCAATTCAAACTTAGGGGGCCTTGGTAGTCTTTTGGTCATACTTATGCCTACACGTTACTTACGTTCTTAATCCCTGTTATTCGCCTTTCTTAGAAATCGTTCTATCTCCGTTTCCCGCGAAGATATCTTGTTCCTTTAATGGATTTAGGGTTTTGTTCCTGTCAGTATAAGCCCTTTGTTGATGTTTGGGTTTGTTACGAAGCGTGTAAACAATTCTCTCAAGCCTGGAAGCCAAATCTAATTCTTCTCCCTGTCCTCCAGCGCTTCTTACGAGCGGACCGTTTTGGGCCCTTGCTTATTAAATCAGCGTACACTTTCACCATAAGTAACGTAATAAACATAAGTATGACACTGAACGATTTCGGTGAATGATAGTCTGTAGTTGCCTAATCAGAAGTTTCGAATGGTGAAAAATTGTCACATCTTACTCTCTTCATTAATAAAATAATTTCCAGGTTATGGTGATGGTGATAAATACGCTTTAAGGGGGATGACTACAGTGGCCATTGTCTACTTTCACGCTATTTCAAGCTGAACTCTTTTAATTTTGTATTTTAACTTATAAAATTAATATTTAAGAGTAGAACAGCCTCTTGTTTAGTGCTTAAAACAATTTTGACGATTTTAAATTTAAAAGTAATTAAGTAATTACGTTTTAATTCGGACCCCTGGAGTTAAACAAGTTGGACAAGCTCCCAAACTACCCTTATAACTACTACCTTATATCTCGTTAACTATTAATATTATAATTATCAAAATTATTTTAAGCACTAGAGGATGGTTCAGCCTAATAATAAAAATATATTCAATTATGTAATTGTTAAAACAGAATCGTTCAGCTTGAACGAAAAAGAGGTTTTTACTGTATTCTTCCCCCTTAAGGTATAAAATTCTTAAATAACTACCTTCAAAAATGAAGAGGCTATGTATTATCGTTAATTTTATGTTAAGATACAATAATTGATCACTATTATACCAAACTAAACGTTATTTTTAGTGTTTGGAAGCGTTTCTATAGGCCTTAGCTCACGGACAGTTCTCAGTCCTTAACCAAGTAATGATTTATGTGGTCGTTCGCGAATCAGACCACCATTATTCAAATAAGCGTCGTCTCTTACGAAAATGACTTGATTCAACGTTCAAATTTGGATTCAATAGGAATCCAATACTGTTATTTTTCATACATAGTAATCGGATCAAATATAACGCATTTTGAGTCGTAATTTTTATAAATAAAATTTGGATCAAGCCAATTTATGGTATAAAATTTTATCCACCATTTTCGCAATAAATACTTATTGTAAATTCAGTTACTTACGAATTAACTTATAAAAGCAATTATAATTTCTTAGCCCAAGGTAAAATTAAAAGCCCATTGTTGAAAATTAACTGTCTTCTAAGTATATTTGTCATCGGAAAATAGTTTGGGGCTAAATTCGTCAAAATTTTCATTAAAGCGAGTTCTCTTTTTTGGCGCGAGAGATTCGATTAGGCAAATAGGTCGTCACTGAAAGCTAGGACTACTTTTCTGGGCCTTGATTTGTCTGGACGCGATCAAGCGGATATCTACAAATAGGTTTTTTCTCGGCCGTTCTTTTTACGTCATTTCCTGGATCTGTAATGTCCAGAGAATGAGCCACTGATATCGGATCTGCCTCGATTCCGACGAAATAAACAGTCTTTCGTTCTCCATTATTCCACCCGAGGCTAGATGGCGTTGCGAGTCGTCACTTCTGTCTGCCTATGACTGAGTTCGTGGGGAGGGTAGCTTGGACCAGCCTCGTTATTTAAGAAGCTGCCTTGGTCCGGTCGATGTGACCTTAATTGCACCCGTCAGCTCGCTAATGCCCGGCCGGGAAGACCTTGACCAGTTGACCGTTAGTAATCGCGCAATTTACTCTCAGCTAGTTTTTTTTTTACCTCTGAACCCCCATGTTGGCCCCACGCCCGTATTTGTACGAGAGGTTCTACTGAGAGTTCTTTTAAAATAGAGCTTCACCTGTTGGTTCGATCGTCCATCTTCATTACAATTGAAGTTGAAATTGAGCGGGGAGAATTGGGTTTGAAGATACATTGGGTAATTTGGAGAAAAGTTTAGCTTGATTTCGGTCTATTATTACTAGAATGACTAGTTATTTTTAGAAATCCGTGATATTTTTACAAATCTGAAATATTTTTACAAATCTGAAATATTTTTACAAATCTGAAATATTTGTACAAATCTGAAATATTTTTACAAATCCGTAATATTTTTACAAATCTGAAATATTTTTACAAATCTGAAATATTTTTACAAATCTTAAATATTTTTACAAATCTTAAATATTTTTACAAATCCGTTATATTTTTACAAATCTGAAATATTTTTACAAATCTGAAATATTTTTACAAATCTGAAATATTTTTACAAATCCGTAATATTTTTACAAATCCGTAATATTTTTACAAATCTGAAATATTTTTACAAATCTTAAATATTTTTACAAATCCGTTATATTTTTACAAATCTGAAATATTTTTACAAATCTGAAATATTTTTACAAATCTGAAATATTTTTACAAATCCGTAATATTTTTACAAATCCGTAATATTTTTACAAATCTGAAATATTTTTACAAATCTGAAATATTTTTACCTTATAAAATCCCAAAATCCAGTAAACCTATCTCCAAAAACCTTACAAAATCGCCAAATCGAAAAACCCAATCTGAAAATTATTTTACCAACTCCCTTAATAAAGTAAATCAATCTCGAAAGAATCTATAATCCCAAAATAAAGTAAAGCAATCTGAAAAAATCTTACGAAATCCCAAAAAATATGATCTTTATAACCACGACCAATGCACAAATCTTGTAAAAAATACAAATATACGGGTTAAAATCACCAACACCATGAAATATGTCACAGAATCCTCTTTAAATTAAGAAATCCGACATATCCCAGAATAAAAATCACACTTTGATCTGAGAATTTTTTTAATTATTCGAGATTTTAAAAGTAGCAGAAAAATCTACAGCATCACCAAAAACGCAAATCCAAGGATAAATCCAAAAAATACTAGAAAAAAAATCCAAAAATCCCAAAAAATATCTTAAAATCGAATAAAAAATTTAAAGGAATCCATTTTTTACAAAATTTCAATGATTTGGTTTAATTTAGATATAACGAAAAATCTATAAATTTTGTATACAAACAAAAAATAGAATTTAAGTGATATATAATCTTGTTTTTCTGTGTCTAACCACTCTTTATAATCACTACAATAAACCCCCTTAGGGTTTAAACAGTAATTCGTCGCTTAAATATGCGTAGTCTTAGTCTATAATTATCGTTATGAAACTCATAAATAATAATGAAGATTTTGCGCTCATATAAAATAATAAAAGGTTTTATATAGGAATTTTTTAGGCTTCCGACTCAAGAATGGATAGCTCAAAATGTAACCAAGTAGGCGAATAAAGTTAATGACTTGTACTAAGAACCCATTTATGTTACCAAGAACGTACGAGTCGACCTGTTTAGCTTCATTGTGGATGTAATAATATTTGAGCTTTCGTTATTAACTTTGGATATCGTTATCTTATTTAACGTTGCCATACTTCGAGACCAGGCCGAGGACCAACCATTAACAATGTTACTTTCTTTAAAGACGAATTTCATTTGGTTAATACGCTCGTTAGTTTCCCTAATTATTGAATTTCACTAACAGGTGTAAATTCTCTTTTTTGCGGTGTCACAGTTAAATCGGACAAAGTGGAGCGTAATATTGTAGTGCCACTTTCACAAAAAACCTTTGCGAAGGGTCTGACTTTCGTCAAAATTGTTTACCCTTCCTAAGCAACAGATTTTAGAAATCTTGAAATCAACTTGGGAAATCCCGAAATAACATAGAAAATTTTCCCCAAAACTCGAAATCAGAGATGTAATTTAAAATCAATTCTAGGATTTAGTTAAATTCGTGATCTTGGAGTCCGTAAAATTGAAAGCAGATCGACCTAAAAACACCACAGTTATTTCATATCTCTAATATCCTCTAGTTATAATGTTTTAATTAATTAATTTGTTCGGAAAATATGTGCATTAAATTTCCAAATTAACCTGCCACTCGCGAGACCATCTTTATTTAATTTAACCAAATAACAGTTAAACTGTATCCTATAACAACACCATTATCACAAGAACATGAAAATATCTACCATTTTCCAATATGGCGTTATATTTATAATTATCAAAATAATAGGTTTCACCATAAGCAGGGCCGGACTTAGATCCTGGACTTAGATCCTGGGCCCATAGGCAGATAAGGAGTCTGGGCCCCCCTTTCACTCTTATCCCTGGAACTAGGCTGTGCTCGAATTTTCCTGATTCCGCGTAGAAGTCTGAGCTCTACGGTTATATTACTAAATAAAAGCTTTTAACAATCGTCGACTAAATATGCGATAATTATGCAACATTGCGATTTAAGGCTGCGTCCGTAAATTGCCAGGCAGAAATTTTGGTAAATTTAAAACAAAATCTTCTACCTAGGAATTTATCCAATATAAATTACGATTGATATTATAGATTCATGACTTCGAATACAGTTATTACGGTCACTGGAGGGCCCCTTCCAAGGATGGGTCCCTAGGCCACGGCCTAGTTTGGCCTAGGCGGGAATACGGCACTGACCATAAGCCTATCAAGGACCCCCTAAGTTTGAGTTGGGCATAAGGGTAAATGTATTCTACACTAGACAGGAATCAGGATAAATCAAAATTAGGATCTACGCTACCTGGCGGAGAAAAAGAGCAACTCCTTCCAATCCCCCGTCACCCCTGCCATCTATGCTACCTCTTGCCATCTACGAAGCAGTTTCCGATAGTATGCAAGTTTCGGTTTTTCACCACCAGGTGGATTAATGTAGCTAGTTTGGCCAGTCATTAGCCTAACGTTAAACTCCCATTTGTTTGAAACTTGGGGGGGGGGGGGCACAGAATGATCTGGGTGATGTTCTCCTGCCCCCCCCCCTATCCTAGTAGAGGTAAATTCCACATTGTTTATTTAAATTGTTTTTAAATTAAAAATATATAAACCCGTTTAGTTTCATCTCTCCGTCATCTGGGGTCTGATTTTGCGTTTTAATATTTACACAGGTTAGACTACTTGTACCGTCATACGAGCCAGCGTTTTGAGCCTCTTAATTAAGTTCTTCTGACAGGCAACCCTGTTTTCTACTATGCTACTGATACGCCCTCTAATGTATATAAACAGTACTAATTAATTTATTATAAATTAAATTTTTATAAATTTTAATTATAAATACGCTAATGAGCTACCGTATTTATAATTTGATAATAGGTATTTTAAAATTTATTAATTATCTACGATACATTTAAATTTAAAATTATAGTTGGCGCTCCATTTTTAAATGTAAATATTATTTTAACAATAGTTGATTATAGTTCAGAAACTTTACACAAGCCGGCGCTGTAGGCGGGAAGTAGAATTTTTCAAAATTCTCTAAACGCGGGAGTAGCTCATAAGCGTCCATCTTGAGCCGAAGTAGTCTAACCTGTGTAAATATATAAACCGTGTCAAAAACATTGATGAGTAGTCAATGCCAACATTTTGTTACTGTGCGGTTTTTCGCGTTTCAGATTTGACGTCACGATGGGCATCCTATGCTAATAAAAAAAAACCATCCCGGGGAGAAAGTTGTTTTGATGTCTTGACGTCAAACGCGTCGGTGTTTATAGTTTGGCTGGCGGTGGAGTTAAAATTATACAACTGTAGTTTTAATCAACAATTCTACTGGTTTTTTCAAAGCAAAGAGTATAAAAACTACGTAACCTAGAGATATAATGACGGTCGAAAGCAGTAAAGGAAGTTGTAGCAGGGCCGGCTCAAGAAATTTTATACACCCGGGCAAGGTGGATTTTTGGCGCCCCTTTTATTTTGATATTAAATTAAAACACCCCCCCCCCCCTCGGTAAAAAACATTACCATGTCCATGTTATAAATTTACCGTTTTCATAACAATAAATAATCCCTTTAATCACTTTCTCAATACTTTGAGTAAATAAGCAAAATACTAGTCTCAAATCCATGGGTTTAAAAAGAAACTTAGATCATGAAAATATTCTTAACCCCAAACGTACTTCAATACCTAGGGTCCCTCCTACAGGCTACAACCCCTAAAAGCATATGTAACATAATTACTCATAAGTATGCCACTAGCATTATTTCTTCACTAACGGTTTGTTTCACAGATATTGCGTCATACATACCCTACGTAATATTTGACATCATATTTTATGTCATATTTGATGTCATCGAATCTCAAATGCCGATAATGCCGTCGCCCAAATAGCTTTACGTCTGATAAACCGACGGCCATTATTTTAGTAAGCAAACCGGTTTGAACAACCAAGGCTTGTGAGCTAAAATATAGTGTCAAGTTCTGTTAATGTAATTATTTTGCCAATTAATTAAGTTCTCGGAGACTCATGTTCTAAAATAAATTTGCATTGTCAAATAAAAAAAGCAGGTTTATTGGAAAAAATACTTGAAATTCAGGTTGATCTTTTCTGGCGCATTTAAAAGGTTGGAGTCTTTGCAGATTCTTTTGAGCCTAGGCCTAACTCTTCTAGGCTTGGTATGGGATTTAATAACGCTGGTGGAATATCCCACTTCGACTACTTATTTCATTTTCGGAAAGTGATATCTGAACCGAACCGTATTGGTCATTTTCCTTTTATTTTTCTAAATTACTCATTATTTAACTTCATCAAGATAAACCGAGCGAGTTTATAAATTTCAATGAAGCTACATTGGGCTGACTTAAATTCCGACGCAAAAAATTCCTTCTCAATTTAGAGGTTTTCCATTGGCTTAAATAAATATGTTAGTAGAAAATAGTGTGACTCCCAAAATTACTAGCATGAATAAAAAGGTTAAAATCTAACGTAGTACACCTTTTTACTGGTTCGTGGTGAAAAAAACCGTTAGTGAAGATTTTTGAATGGAATAAAAGAACAGTGGCATACTACTGAGTAATTATGTTACATATGCTAAAAGGTACGTCTCTAAAATATTCATATATATATATATATATAAGCCAAATTCTCTTAAACGAAAGAATAACAAACTTTGTTAGTCCTGCTGAACTAGCTCTATAGTCTGTATGAAACGTTTGGCCGGTTTTGGGCCTATTTGATAGAACGCTTTATTGCTTTAACAACTTAATTAAAGCAGTATTTGGCGGGATTTTTTAAGGCCTACACTTAAGAACTTTTTTTAAGCTATCGCTTTCTTTTCTGCTTCAACAGCTTCTCTTAATTTCCTTTTTTTATAATCTTAATTCAATTCAACGTGTCTCTAATTAATATCTATCTAAAACTATTTAATTGAAACTAATAAATGGCTTTCTGCGCGTGCGCGTAAAATAGAAGTGACTAACGCTAACCCAGGACACACGACAGATTAAGGGGGAAGAATACAGTAAAAGGCTCTTTTTCGTTCAAGTTGAACGTTTCTGTTTTAACAATTACATAATTGAATTATATTTTTATTATTAGGCTGAACCTTCCTCTAGTGCTTAAAATAATTTTGATAATTCTGTTCCTGTTTCTCGGCCTTTTGGAGTCGCATCGGGATCTCCGGTGCCAGCTGTGCCGGATTATGTGGACCGCTGTGTTCCCGTCGTTCCCCTTTAGGAGCTCTCTCCAAAGGGTATGACTCTTTACCTACGTAGGTAGGGTGTCGGCTGGATTTGCTATAGCATCCACTCTTAATCCCACGGCTGTGTGCGAAGTGAGGATTGGTCCACCAATTACTGCACTTTTTCTGGGTTGAGTGGTTTGCGTCAAAGGTGCAACCATCAGTAAGTAGGGTACTACTACCCGAGGGGCTAACTACTTCCCGTAATCGGTGTTCACCCTAACTGTAATCTTCGGTAATCTTTTGAACTCATTTGTAATCCCGTAAACATTTGTAATTTTCGTACTCATCTGTAATCACGCGTATTCATTGGAACTATCCCGTACTTAATTACTCATCTGTAACAATTTTAAAGATTTGGGTTGCCTGTGTACTCATCGTAATCATTATGTTCTCATCCTAATCATTCTGTACTCATCGTAATCATGTGTACTCATCTGTACTCATTATTGATTACGTAATTGGTGTACAGGCAAATTCTTACTGGCTAGCCCCTCGCTACTACCCATGCTGGATTTGTCATCTGTCCGGGCTTGGGGACGCTGGCGTAGGGCACTATGATGATAGGCCTCCGGTGGTATGGCCCCTGTTGCTAGGTACACCGGGCTAAAAATTCTGACACCCTTCTATTCTTGTACTATCGCCCAATCACTTTTTCTTCTTCATATTATATACCCTGGTTTATAATGAAAATAACAGGAAAATGCTTTATCCGTCAGAACTATGCAACCGTAATTTTATGGTTTATTTACTATTGTAAAATAAATAGTCGCAAAAAACGTTCATCGACTATGTTGGACATTTTGGTTGGTAAAACGGTTTGTATTTCCAATTAGCTAAAGATTTTTCAAATTATGTTATGCTTTCATTAAAAATTTTATAAACAAATCCGATTCTTGGTAAACCAAAAAGGCTCATAACCCAATTTCGGCGCCCCTCTCAAACCGGCGCCCCGGGCAGTTGCCCGGGTTGCCCGGCCCTTGAGCCGCCCCTGAGTTGTAGCAACCGGGGGAGGGAAGGCACTCAGTGAATTTGCACTTCAAATTTCGGTACCGCAGCGCCACTACGGCAGTATTTAGTACAATAAATAATAAAACCGGAGAAAAATGGCAGTTACGGTGTTGCGGAGGTGCTAAATTTGGCGTTTTGGATATTTAATTGTCTAATATCTGTCAATTCAAAAAAGTGACAGTAATTGGTTACTGTTTCGTGATTTTTTTAGTTAGAATTTGTGGATTCGTTGTTTCGGTGTTTATTTTCAAAAAGTGAAGAATAAGGCGTTTGTTCTCTAACGTTGCCAAGTCCTAAAGGTAACCAATTCCTTAAGGAATTTTCAAGAATGTTGAACTAAATCAAAATGATTGCCACTTAAAACTGCCGTAGTGGCGCTGCGGTACCGAAATTTCAAGTGCAAATTCACTGAGTGACTTCCCCCCCGGTTGCTACAACTTCCTTTACTGCTTTCGACCGTCATTATATCTCTAGGTGACGTAGGCCTTTGACCAAAGAGTATAAAAACTATCATTTAATTGGAATGCCTCAGCTACTGCAATGGCTGTTTTCGCTTCTTTTAATAAAAGACAGATCGTTGTAACAATAACGAATATTGTCGTCATTTACCAACTCATTAATTGTTGAAAATAATATTTTTTTTTCTTCCTCAGATTTTTGGGCCCCGTAATATTTATAGCCGCTATCTCTAAAAACAGCGCTGTCTAGAAATAATACCGTTCAATAACTTCGTACGTCACTATGACGACAAACGCTCATCAAGTAAAAACTGATTTTTCCCAAATTTGCATCACTAAACCGTACCCAAGTATCTCTGCGCAAGTTCGCTAACCTAAAACCTAAAATACAATTTTGATGCAAAGTTTTCGAAATAACGAATAATGTCGTCATTTACCAACTCATTAATTGTTTTAAAATAATATTTTTTTTTCTTCCTCAGATTTTTAGGCCCCGTAATATTTATAGCCGCTATCTCTAAAAACAGCGCTGTCTAGAAATAATACCGTTCAATAACTTCCTACGTCACTATGACGACAAACGCTCATCAAGTAAAAACTGATTTTTCCTAAATTTGCATCACTAAACCGTACCCAAGTATCTCTGCGCAAGTTCGCTAACCTAAAAACTAAAATACAATTTTGATGCAAAGTTTTCGAAATAACGAATAATGTCGTCATTTACCAACTCATTAATTGTTGAAAATAATATTTTTTTTTCTTCCTCAGATTTTTGGGCCCCGTAATATTTATAGCCGCTATCTCTAAAAACAGCGCTGTCTAGAAATAATACCGTTCAATAACTTCGTACGTCACTATGACGACAAACGCTCATCAAGTAAAAACCGATTTTTCCCAGATTTGCATCACTAAACGTACCCAAGTATCTCTGCGCAAGTTCGCTAACCTAAAAACTAAAATACAATTTTGATGCAAAGTTTTAAACTGCAGGGAAGGCGCAATCAAACCAAGCTTCACTGACTAGATGCCCAAAATACAAAACAAATCGCGGAGGAATGGCTGGACCACTTTTTGTAAAATCAATCCTAGTTGCTTTCGACATTTTTTGAACTCCAACAAAAGAAACGATTTGGCTTCGAATCTCTCTTTTAGCAATCATTTTTAAATTATCCTCGTTTGCTGTCCATTCGGAAGTCTCCGGAGGAAACCTAAAAAATTCTGCTCTTCAGCATATTTCGCGATCGTTTTCTCGTTAATCGAAATATTCGTCATCGGGGTGGACTAAGAATCACTGTGACGTCCCTTAAACGATCGAGCTCACTTATTTTTCATTTAAGGCTAAGGCTTATTGAATGACAAAAATGTAAAACGTATAATGAAGAAATGATTGAATCGGGACATAAAATTGGTTATTAAAAAGACTTTTTCCGTCTCTAGAGTCAATATTTTTCGAATTTGTGGTAAATTTTAGTTATTAATTCCTATGCGAAGACTTACTTAATTGGCTGAAAAATTGGGGTTTCCCTAGTAAATATGGATTTACTAATTTTACTAATTTTTCAGTTTCACAAATAGGCTGTAGTAAGGACAAAACACGAACCACATTTCTACAAGTGCCATAACGATTATTATTATATTATTTATATTTTGAAGGGCATATAACCTCAGGTATTTGGTGTGGAACACCAAAGTGGCTTTTAAAATGTTTGGCGCCACTGTGCGGGGAAATTTGAAAAATTGAAGTGGTCTTTCATAAAGATTGCTTTGCGAGTTATATTCCCTTTAAGTCTATCGAGGGGTCCAACTGTTGCTAATTTTGCGCATGGGATTTTGAATCTCAAAGTGGTTTCAGAAATCTAAAACCTGATTTTAAGATTACAGAGCACAATTGCTTGTCCATTTCTAGGATTCTAGGCTTTTTTTTTTGATATTTTGAAACTGATTTTCCCCAGATTTTGGAATATTCAAGTTGATTTCCAGATTTCTAAAATAATTAGTCCTTCAAGCTAAGAAAATGAATGAATGGAATAGAAACTGTATTCTCCCAATACGGGCTCCCCGTCGCACCTTCGCTAACGTAGCGTGAGCTGAAACTTTAATCTAAGCCTGTGGCGCCATCTTACAGCACGCAGTGTTACTATATTAACATATATGCGTGTACATATAATTTCGTCTGCTAGACGTTCGAAATAAGAAGTAGTGACGGGTTTTTCTTTGGAAACTGATCTTAATTAGTGGAGGAAGCTGAATGTTTGGTTTTAGTAACAAGATATTGTAATCTCTAATTAACCAATATATATTTACCATTAACATAATACATAGTTTGCATCCCTACGTCATCAATGACGCAGTTCCAAGTATAGATATAAGAACCAAGAATAAATATTTAATTTGAGCAAGAATGAACTGTTCTTTGCCGCCATTTTGAAGGTGTAGATTTCTTAGTAAAACGGGAGGGTTAACAGTTTCAATCGTCTGTTTGCGGATTTTAATTATTTTCACGTTAAAAATGGTTATCTGCCTGGTTAAAAATTGTTCGAGTAGTTCAATTACCAAGGGAGAGCGAAAATTGTTTATTTTATTCGATAGTGAAGGTAATTGTAAAAGGGATGACCGCAAAGGCCTAACTTTGATAAGCTTTGTTAACTTCTTTTCGTAGATATTTCTGTCGTAATTTGATATTTTATTTAAATAACCCGGCCTTAGAATCTTATCTAGCTTTGTTTAGGGCCCATTTAAAATTTTAAAGCATAAATCTAATACGTTTTGTAGCTTTGACGAGATTACCAACAAAATGGCTACCTATTTAGTAGCTACGCGCGAAATGGTTTGAATTTTTGATCACCCTCCCAGTTTCCTTGGAGACCATAGGCCCCTCCCTTCGGTGCAAACTATGAATAGTTGTTCTTGGAAAATTAATAAAAACTATAAAAACACGTGGCGTGCCAACAATTAGCAGCCGGAAATATTTTCTTAAGTTCAAACTATTTCCGCTAGAAGTCAATATTGTATTAAAGCAAGTGTCGACTCGATTTGTACTAGCTCTTTTTTCAACAGATGTCGCTAGCATCGAAATAGAAACAAGATGCTTAAGCTACATTTTGACTCGCGTTGATTGGCTCGTTTTTAAATTTGACAATAACTTCAATTATTATAATTTTTAAAAATATATTTTATATGGGATATATAATTTAGGTTAAAGTCAACTAAGCAGAGGATAAGTTGTCTAATTATAATAATTATATTTGGTTCTTTGACGATGTTTACGTTTCGCTATTTTGAAATTTAGTTTCCCGTGCCATTAATAGATGGCACCACGCTCTCCACTAAAGTCGTTTGTTCGAAGAATAGGATAAACTCATTGCCATCTCTAATAACAAAGCCTTATCATAATACAGGTGGCAATGATAGAGCCGAAAGTTGCTTTAAGTTCAATGGTTTAACGTTCCAAGCTAACCTACCCAGTCTACCCCATAACTTACCGTCCATAATTTCCATCCTCCTGGCTTCAAGTAATGGAAATTATGGATTATCGTATCCAGGAATTCATACCTCTATTGGGAGTGCTTATCCTGCCGTATCGCGTATGGCAAGATCACTCTGACGGCTTTGGCCCCGCCTACGAGAGATAAAATCCCCTCTGCGTGCGCTCCCCTCTCACGTTGTTGTTTGTTAAGTTAACATAGTGACGTCAAAAAAACCGTCAGCCACATCGAGACGAAAATCTGCCGTGATAAGCATTCCTAGTAGAGGTATGGATTCCTGTCATATCCGAATGAAACTTACTTATTAGTTCTTAGGTCTTAGTGCTTGGTCTTCTCGGGTGGAAGACACTTTCGCTTTGACTAATGATCTCTTCCGTATCAATTTATTCGCTAGCGACACTCATCAGCTCTCTCTCTGGCCCTGGCGGATCTTTTGATAACGGGAATCCTTTGTTCCAATATCTTCTATATTTTACGCTTCAGCGTTGCCGTCGCTTCGAATTTGCCGTCACAACACGGGCCTTGTTTCACTTTTTGGTTTTTGAACAAAAAAAGTTTATTCTCAGTTGCAGGTTAAAGGCTAGTTCCCACTTGCCGAATTTTCGAGACGAATAAAATTTTCGCGCAATGAAAATAGACGCGTTTTTTCGGTCGCTAGGGAAGCGGTTCTCACTTTAGCGCGAAACTTTAAAAACGCTGAAAACAACTCGTGCGGGTTTTTAGGCCTAACATAAAACATCAGTTCAAAATGAACCAATTGGATGTTCCTGTTGATAATTTCAATAAAAATAAACAATTATATTCTTGAGATAATTACCTTTACTTCAGTATCTTGGTCAAGTTGGCTGAGCCGCTTTTCTAAAGACCTAGGCCTAATAAGTGACGGACGGGAGCGGAATAGATCGAGGGAACGCGTTTTCTGATTGGCTGAAGCTTTTTATCGCCAAGGTGTGGACGTCAAAAAATAGAAAATTCGCTAGATACCGCGGAGACGCGACTTTGAAAAAAATCGAAAATTTTATTCGCGAGCGTCAATTTTCAGTGCGAAAATTGTTTTTTTCGCTAAGTGGGAACTAGGCTTTAGAAAGACAAAATATCTAGGGCATTTGGCGGAAAGATACTAGCACTAATTTCCGGTAAATCGGTGGCGGCGGGAATTTCGAATTTCGCTTATTTTCTGTTGAATTCGTAAAGGTTCCTGCGCGTGTTATATTAATCCATTTTTGAAATGTCTAAATATTGCGTAAATTTCAAAGTAATCAATAAATATTTAATGTAGATTATTATTTCTAAGCTTCATTATAGCGTATTTTTAGTATTTTGCTCCTAAACAATCATCAAATCGCGCGTTGATGTACGTCAACGTGGTAATCTCGGCGTTACCCGTTCTATAATTACCCTGAACTCGGCAAAAGGAATTTTTTTTTATTTATGCCTCACTGGAACCTATTTCTACGCGTTTGGGTAAAAATATCTTTCAGCAAAAACTGTTTAAATTTGTTTACGTCTAGTGAAGTAAAATACGATGCAATCCAAGTTTCAAATAGGATACTGATAAGGCCACGTTGCCACATGCACCAACATCTTTCTAACTTTGAAAAAAATGGTGTGAAGGCAACGATGACATACGCACCCATTAAAACTTAATTTTGAAAAAAGTGACACACCGGATTCCCGCGTTCTCCGATCTGGCGTAGACGTTCGCGTTTACGCCTAGAAATAGGTTGCTGAAACTCTCTAATAAATTATTATAACTTTGAAATATAACGCGATAGACGGTATTTTCCAAAATTTATATGACGCCCGCGGGTATACTTAGTAATAATAATAATAATAATAACAATAATTAAACGTAAACAGGCGAAATTAGAAATTCCCGCCGCCGATTTACCGGAAAATCGTGCTAGTATCTTTCCGCCAAATGTACTAGACATTAAGCCTTTCTTATCCAGCAACTGAGCTTTTAACGGCCTAAATTTAACGGGACGATGTTATCCACCTTGTTTTTCTGTACGCCAGTGCGACATTTTCGGCAAATTCCGCTAATATTTTCCGCGATATTAAACGTCCAGTTGATTGAAACGACTGTCGAATAACTTAGTATTCGCTAATTTAGCCAGACATTCCAAATTTAGGCTCTGTTCGGGGAAATTCCAGACCGGAATTAAAATTCCTAAGTTCGGTTTTTCTCCATATTCAAATATGAAACGACACTAACAGAAACAAAGTTCCATTCCCAAGAGTGTATTTAGGTTACTTAGAACCTACGAAGTTTGAAGATGGCGCTGCGCAACATTAGGGGACTTAGCCACTTCTATTTAATAAAGGCGCACGACGCACGCGCGGTGCCATTTTCCAATTGGCATTGCATCATTACCTTCAAAACTATTTTTCTATTTATGATGAATTATATTAATTTAATAGCTAAATTCATCCTTAATTAAAGATGCAAATTAAGAATTAAATGGAAAATTTCGTAACAAATTATACGTGTTTTGAAGAGTGATAAAATAAAAATTCTTCTTACCGATAATAGATGTCGCTAAACAATTGGGAAAATGGTGGACTTGGAAGATAAACTCCTACGTTCTCGGTAACCTAAGTAAAATCGTGGTTCCAGCTATAACAAATATAGTCGTAAGCAATTTATTTCAAACGGTTCTTTAATCCGTTGCGACACATTTCTATGTAAATGACTTATGATTAATATGTAAATTATATTAACTTCCGATATTAATTAACAACAACGATGTAGCTTTGTATAATTTACAATTTTCAAGATTATAATAATAGCCGAACAAGTTTCCACTTTATGTAAGTGCGTAAAATTGTTCCCGTTTCGAATAATTTCGGGCTCTCAAAACACCACGAATAAATTATATTTCACGCAAATAAGGGTCGCGTTGAAAATCGCCTTTGATGGAAAATTAGATTATTTCTTGACAAACTTTCTCGCCTATCCAAGTTGGTCATACTTTGAAGAACTACAGGTTTTTCTGAATATTTAAATTAGTTCATCCAATGGCCTACTTTTCAGGTTATTCAAGTCATAATTATCAGATATCTGAAGGTAATCAGTTAGTCAGATCAGATTAATTTGTTGTAATATCCAAAAATCTGATCTGAAATTGTATCCGATTCATTATCTTAAGTAACCGATCTGATCTGAATTGTATCCGATTCATTATCTTAAGTAACCGATCTGATATGAATTGTATCCGATTCATTATCCCAAGTAACTGATCGGATCTGAAATTTTATCCGATTCATTATCCCAAGTAACCGATCTGATCTGAATTGTATCCGATTCATTATTCCAAGTAACTGATCGGATCTGAAATTTTATCCGATTCATTATCCCAAGTAACCGATCGGATCTGAAATTTTATCCGATTCATTATCCCAAGTAACCGATCGGATCTGAAATTTTATCCGATTCATTATCCCAAGTAACCGATCGGATCTGAAATTTTATCCGATTCATTATCCCAAGTAACCGATCGGATCTGAAATTTTATCCGATTCATTATCCCAAGTAACCGATCGGATCTGAAATTTTATCCGATTCATTATCCCAAGTAACCGATCGGATCTGAAATTTTATCCGATTCATTATCCCAAGTAACCGATCGGATCTGAAATTTTATCCGATTCATTATCCCAAGTAACCGATCGGATCTGAAATTTTATCCGATTCATTATCCCAAGTAACCGATCGGATCTGAAATTTTATCCGATTCATTATCCCAAGTAACCGATCGGATCTGAAATTTTATCCGATTCATTATCCCAAGTAACCGATCGGATCTGAAATTTTATCCGATTCATTATCCCAAGTAACCGATCGGATCTGAAATTTTATCCGATTCATTATCCCAAGTAACCGATCGGATCTGAAATTTTATCCGATTCATTATCCCAAGTAACCGATCGGATCTGAAATTTTATCCGATTCATTATCCCAAGTAACCGATCGGATCTGAAATTTTATCCGATTCATTATCCCAAGTAACCGATCGGATCTGAAATTTTATCCGATTCATTATCCCAAGTAACCGATCGGATCTGAAATTTTATCCGATTCATTATCCCAAGTAACCGATCGGATCTGAAATTTTATCCGATTCATTATCCCAAGTAACCGATCGGATCTGAAATTTTATCCGATTCATTATCCCAAGTAACCGATCGGATCTGAAATTTTATCCGATTCATTATCCCAAGTAACCGATCGGATCTGAAATTTTATCCGATTCATTATCCCAAGTATCCGATCGGATCTGATTTGCAATATTTAATCTTATCATATTCAGTTATCGGAACTGTTATCTGGTTAAAGGGGTTTTTCCCCGAGCTCTTCGGTTTCCCCTTTCCATATAAACTTGTAGAGGTTAGCGGTAATAGTTAGTGTAGGGAGCTGTTGGCTTGAAGGGCTTGAAGGGCTTTCCACCACCCTCCTACGCATTGTAACCCGGCCACCTGAATTAAAGGCATTAAAAATCGCTAATCTTGTGGAAGCAAATCAAAATAAACTGTTTAAAGTAAAACCGATAGCTGTGATGCTTGTGAAATCTGTCCACAATCTGTTTGTAGGCTTATTTAGATTAGTTTCGGTTTTAAACTATCTGGTTTCATTTTGACCGATATCAACTGATCTGATAATAACATCTTAATATTTACGGATAAACTGATATCTTAATTATCACAATTATGTTCTATGTTCAGATAACGCAATTGTTATCTGATAATCGGTTTGAAGCACCAATTTAAATGTAGTATTTTACGTACAAAACCTTTTGATAAATGCAAAACTAAATCATAATATTGAAATTAAGTACCATAATAATATATTTTGATATATTTATAGTTGAAAAAGTATTTATTTAAGAATTACGAGAAGTCATTAGGATGATTATCTAAAATTAAAGCCGATAGATGGCGCTGCGGTTATTGAAACTCGATTATTAAGTTTTAAATTTACTTTATATAAACAACTGATAATTATTTATTATTTACGAAATTTAGCACTTTTTGCAATTTATACCATAATTTACCACCCAATTTACCACCCAATTTACCACCCAATTTACCACCCAATTTATCACCCAATTTACCACCCAATTTATCACCCAATTTACCACCCAATTTACCACCCAATTTACCACCCAATTTATCACCCAATTTATCACCCAATTTATCACCCAATTTATCACCCAATTTACCACCCAATTTACCACCCAATTTACCACCCAATTTACCACCCAATTTACCACCCAATTTATCACCCAATTTACCACACAATTTACCACACAATTTACCACACAATTTACCACACAATTTACCACACAATTTACCACACAATTTACCACACAATTTACCACACAATTTACCACACAATTTACCACACAATTTACCACCCAATTTACCACCCAATTTATCACCCAATTTATCACCCAATTTATCACCCAATTTATCACCCAATTTACCACCCAATTTACCACCCAATTTACCACCCAATTTACCACCCAATTTACCACCCAATTTATCACCCAATTTACCACACAATTTACCACACAATTTACCACACAATTTACCACACAATTTACCACACAATTTACCACACAATTTACCACACAATTTACCACACAATTTACCACACAATTTACCACACAATTTACCACACAATTTACCACACAATTTACCACACAATTTACCACACAATTTACCCCACAATTTACTACACAATTTACCACTTGTTAAATATCACACTCAACCTTAAACATCACAGAATGAACAAGGTAAATTATTGATTTTTCAAATTCCCAATTTCTAGTTTACGACAAACTTTCCGACGTTAATTTCCGTGTAGTGCGAACTCGGCTATATTCGTTTTTCAATGTCGGCTGTAGTACTTGTGGTCAAGTTCGGTTGACCGCGCTATAAAAGACTAGTGTATGGGTAAAGTCTTCGCGTCTGTCCACTCTCCATTGTGATAGACGAGCGAGAATGGAGTTATTTTCACGCTACTTTATAGTCTATTAAAAAAATGCCTCTTCCCGAATAAACGGATCGTGCGAGACGGAGATTTGGCTCGCATGATGGCCAGAAAATGGAAATACAAGAGGCCTTTTTACACGGGTTATCTCGTTTAAAGGGATGACCGATGATTGGTTCTTTACGCCCACGCACGCATTTCAGATGGAAGGAAACAAGAAGTCGCGTTTACAATCAAGAACTTATTTAGATTACTGAGAACGTACATTTCACTCTCGCTAACACGAAACTGATTTAGAGTGAAATCACTTATTTAGATGGTTTAAAAACATAGCAGAAGGTTTGAGACAAGGCTTAAAGCTAGCAGCAACAAACACAAGGAGGACACGCTAACGCAGTGTTGTGTACAAATTTCATTGGACGAACCTTTACGCTGAACGTTTTACGGAAAGGGGGAAGACCATTTCCGAATTTTCGACTTCCGACGGCAGCAGGCGCTAAAGCGTCTAACCAATGAAAACTGTACGCAAGGAAATGCACGACTTTTGACGGGTTGCTTTCTCCTTGTGTGGGGTGTGTCAGAATGTATAGCCCGGTGTACCTAAGACCATACCACCGGAGGCCTATCATCATAGTGCCCTACGCCAGCGTCCACCTAGCCCGGACAGGTGACAAATCCAGCTTGGGTAGCAGAACCCTACTACTGATGGTCTCACCCTTGACGCAAGCCACTCAACCCAGCAGAAGGTGCAACAATCTGTGGACCAATCCCCACTTCGCACACAGCAGTGGGACTAAGAGTGGATGTTGTAGCAACTCCAGCCGACACCCTACCTACGTAGGTTAGGAGTCAAACCCTTAGGAGAGAGCTCCTAAAGGGGAACGACGAGCACACAGCAGCCCGCATAACCCGGCACAGCTGGCACCGGAGATCCCGGTGGGCCCCAAAAGGCCGGGAAACAGGACCGCCGTGCCCGCATATGGAGGCCCGCCGCCCCACAGCAGGCTACCCAATCCACCGAGGCGGCCAGCTTGCCTGGACCCTCTCCGTTAGCCTGAACCGAAGTTCAGTATCCAGCCCAAACCTGACCGAAGTCGGAGGTGGAGATAGGTCCATTTGATCGAAGCTAACATCTCCCAGTGCGCCACCGCCCTTATGGGTTACAAGAGCCGGACCCCGACTCCCCGGTAAAGCCACCAGTTATTGCACACTCTAACCCATTTAGGGCCTGCTTGTGTGGGGTGCTGGGTTTGTTGCTCCTAGCTTAAAGCAACTGTCGGCTCTATCATTGCCATCTTTTTTATGAAAAGCCCCCTATTATTAGAGATGGCCATGAATCTATCCAATTTTAAAAGAGCGACTTTAGTGGAGAGCGTAGTGCCATCTATTCATGACACAGGAATCTAAAATTTAAAATAGCCAAATGATAACGTCGTCAGAGTATTATTGTTAGAAAACTCCTACTTTATTTAGTGGACTTTAACCTAAATTATACATCCCGTGTAAAAACTAATGTTTAAAATTACTGTAGTTTATGTTATTGACCAATTTACAAACGATTCAATCAACATGAGGGGTAGCTATAAGTACCGCCTTTCGATTTCAACCCTAGCGACATCTATTAAAAAAGGGTTACTTCACATCGTGCCGACACTTGATTTAATACAGTCTGTAAACTACAAAATAGGGTGTGTTAAAGCTAGTTAGAGGTGGAATTAGGTGATTGGGAACCACTTTCTAATAGGAACCAAATCTCTAAACCCGACGGTTTTCGAGATAGAACCGCGAGCCTATCTTATCACAGGAAAAATAAACATACTGGAAAATGGACTTAAATTGAGTATATTATTAATCGAAAAGTCGTCTGATAAAACCCTCTACGACTGCTCTAACACCAGGTAGCCCAAGCTTAAGTTAAACATGGCTATTTAAATATGAAACGACCGCTTGGAGATATTACATAATGTTTTCCTTTTTTTACCAACTCCGCGCCATAATTTATTGTACAGATTCTAGGTAATATATTCTTTCAACATTGTGATGAAAGACTTTCGCGTCATCCACCTTAAATGACTAATAGCCCCGTATCTACAACCCACGAGCAAGCCACCAGCGGGCGCTAAAATAGTATACACTCCTGGCGACGTCATAAAGAATTTTGGCATTTTACCTACAACTATACCAGCCAACAGTGACGCATTCAAATTCTACGCAGCGCCAGATTTCTCCCGCGTTTAATATCAAAATTATATTTGAGACTCCGCGAATATTGACTTTAGAGAAAAATCGAACTCTTTTCCAACGAAAGTAAGATAAACCTCACTTCCAGGAGCGGATCATACATGTACTTCATCGCTATAATAAAAAAAATATTGTAAAAGTTACGTCTTTACATATTTTAACAAGTTGTCAAGAGGCAAAATACAGTCCGGCGCTTAAAATGTTTAAAATACAATTTGACAATTTCAAATAAGGGAGTTTCAATAATATCTGACACACGCGCAGTTAGGCGAAAAAGCTGATGAGGATGGTGCTTGAACGTCATACCTCAGAGTGAACTCGGTGACCTATGACGTCAGCTTAGGCTTGCCTTTGTTGCGACCAGTACCATCCTAATAGTTATTTTTAAATCCGATAGATGGCTTAAAGATAATTTATGATGGATCAACGAATTTCACCAGGTTTAACGAAAGCTAGTTAGTTACGTTAAAAAAAGTCGTAGCTCGTGTTAGTTGACGATTTTCCATTTAGTTCACAATTCCTTTAAGCACTTAACGCGAGAACAACTTAAATAGTAAAATAACCAGGAACTCTCATTACGTAACTTTCGCTCTGATTGCTTTATATAGTTGTTAAATAGACGCTAGCATAAACTCTATTTATGTCTTATTCAACTTGTTTAAAAGTTCCACGCGCGTCTTGATATTTTAGCGTAAACGGGCTCGAGCGATTTCGCTGAAATATAAAAAAACGCACGAGCCTTTTACGCTAAAATATGAAAGAGCGCGTGGAACATTTTAACAAGTTGAACAAGACATGAATAATTTATGCTAGCGCCTATTGCAAAATTGTTGAAAAGTCAATTTAATCAATCAAAATGGCGGCTAACTAAAGTTTTCTACATGCTCCTTCAATAACTATAATATTATCAGAAACTTCTGCTGGTCGAACGGCTTAATTTGATACCCTTCCGATACCAGTGACGTCACAACCGAAAGTATCCAAAATCCTCAACAACTCTTACGAATTTTCTAATGCATAATCGGACAAGGATCAGAAGGTTGTTGATCGTACCTTGGGTTATGCAATGAAACAAAATTGAGTGTTGATAACAGCCCAGCCGGGCCTGCGTGACGGGCGGGCCCGTGAAGAGAAAGGGCCCCGAAGATTCATGGGTGCAAATTGTCCTCAAAACCAGAAGGGGTTTCAAAACGAGTTTCATGGTCGGGTAATCACCTCCAAACCAGTTTGGAGACTTCTTTGACACAATAAAAACGGAAAACTGTCCATACATTTCCCTATTTATTAGTCCCGCACCACACCTAGATGGCGTTAGACGCCAAACTAAAAAAAAAGAATTTAAAAAACCGTCTTTATATAATATAAAAAGAGATAGAAAACTTATCGTTCAACCTCATAGTAAGCAAACACCTAAGTGGAAGTCGATGGAAGGGTACAGTCCACGCCGTCTGTCCACACGAGACACTGTAACGTGAGACGCAATCGCTCGGTGCTAAAACATTTAAGATCGAGAGGAGTATCTCGGGTTACCGGTCAGCGTCATCAGACCCCGCCTTCGGGAGCCGCCGGCCATCTTTATAGTCCGTTATAGTCGTTAGCTCCATCTATATATAGTTTTAGGTTTAAGCCTAACCCGATTTGACGTCGATTTCTCATAAAATTCGTGTCCGTCACACGCGCACCGAGGTGTGTATACCGGCAGGAGATCGTAAAAACGTTCTTTTCATCCAAACTTGGCTTTCGCGTCCCATTCCGTTCGATGGTTGGAAAAAATTCCCCGTCGAAAAAAGCGCTTACGCCTTGATAAAATCCTTTTCCCCAGGCTGGTCTCACGTCTCTTATATTTTAGCGGATCAGCAGACACCGTTGATGCGACGGCCACATTTTATTGGGAAAACAGGGGACAGGGATTGTAACCTACGAGGCGCCCCGAAACATCAGCCCTCCAGTATTACCCGAGTCATCGAATATCTCCTAATTTTAACGCCAACGAAAAGGGATCAGTTTTGGATTCCTCACTTTTCTTCTCAAGAGACAGTTTCTACAGGTGGGCCTCTCTTGAATTTTTCGGTGTTACAAATCTCATTTTTACCTCATTTTATACTGGGCGGGATTGAACCGGGATTACGTTTTTAGTAAATAACTCTGAATTGCGGAGATATCTTTAAGGGTCGTCTCGAGAAATTAATACCACTAGGGACAATTCTTCCGAGGAGAGGTATATTTTGGCTTGCCATCTTGTCTTATGTTCATTTCAAATGTATCTCACTATATTTTTTGTATTCGCCTCAGTTCGCCACATGAAACCTTTTCACCTTTCATTTGTTCGCGTTAATAGCCGTTTTTTCATTTCTCATTTGTAATGTTTATCAAAGTATAACACTTATTTGTGTTTCTTACTTGGTAATCTATCGACGCCAATAAAGGCCATGTTTAAAACAAACTCTCTAGGCCACCTTCGTGGTTATGTAAAACCATAAGTGTATAATATTGTTACATAAGCGTGACACTTCCTATTCTTCACATGCAAAAGTTTTACTGAGCGCTATTCAAAAAACAGACTGCATTACGACCTTCGTCGCCGTTTTGCGTCCGCTTGCTAACGCGTCACACGTAGCCTTTGACAGCGCCTCACTAGGGGGAGATTTTCTTCTCGTGATGACGTCACTCCGTTACTAGCTCTCAGTAAAATATTCTCCAAAGTGACAAACGTATGGTACAACATTATAGACGTATGGTAAAACATATCATTTTATTAAAATAATAATATTAATTTTATCGACTGAATATAAATTAAATAAACTGTAATAATAATAATAATAACTGAAAACTGCAAACAGGGCTTAAACCTAAAAAACATAGCGCATACCCTGAATAAAGTAAACATCTGTGATATTGACCCAGGCTGATAACCTATATGAATACTAATTTACTCAAAAAAAATTTCCAGATTGCAACAAGCTATTTCCAAGGTAAAATCTTATACTGCTTTGAACTTGCAAAGTGTTAATTTCCCCGCTTCCAAAAGCTACCATTGTCAAAAATGACCCAAAGATTCGGATTCAAATTCCTTAAAAAAAACCACACGTATAATAATGTTTCTTTCTTCCACCATTTGTAAAACTTCATTGTAAAATAAAAGACGTCTTAAAAAAAATAACAATAATAATAATAATAATAATAATCAGCTAGGCTTATACCCCAGGCTTCACCTTAGGCCCAAGTCATCGAGCGACTTTTAATGCCTTTAATAGTTCACATAGGTATTTATGATTAGGATTTAAATATAAAATCCAACTGGAGAAACTCTCATGGTATAAACAATATTATTTTATTTATTGGCGACGTTCCGAGCCGAGCCCCTTTATCAATCCATTATTTTAAGACTACTACAATAAATTTAAATTTCATGGTAATTAATAAGTTTAATATTTATTTGGATTTAGTTTAATTAAGAATATATTTATTTATTCTTGTGGTCAGGGCGAAAATGTAAAAAAGCAACCACCTAAAGCCAACTTTAGTTTTTAAACTGATTTAAGGGTAAATTTAGTCGATGAATTCCAATTCGTTTTTGGCCATTCTATCAAATAGCCAGAGCCCCTTTAAAAGTGACCACCATCTTATCTTTTTAAGGTTTTTCGCTGAAATAGTCGTAAAGTTACCGGCTGATTTTATTTTTTACGGGAAGGATCTTATTTGAGTCTATCAAACAAGTATTGATTAGGCGTAGACAGTTATATTTAACATCTGATACGTAAAGATACTACACTTTGATCTTAGCCAAAATGATGAAGAATTTCTATATTATATTTTAAAAAAATTGTACATTATTTTTGTACAAAAGAAAAAAAATTGTAGGCACCTATCAACACAAATAGTTTATTTACTTTTTGAAATGTAACGCAGAATTACACTAAAATCTGTAGATCAATAAACCATTCTATAAAATACTACTTATGTGGTTATTTACTTTTGTGTATAGAGAGGCTGATGGATTGGCCCGATTTTTCAAGAGTCAGGGCGGCTCATTATTACCTTTTATCTGGCAAACATGCAACACGGGTTGGCTGGTCGATATAAAATATAACTAAAGAAATGTAATATATCTAGTTCTAATAAGGTCTAGCCAAATTCTTAAGAACGAAGAATAATTAAAGTTGCCAGTCCTACAGCAATAGCCTTAAAGTCTTTGGTTTAGCTCGGATTTTATAGAATGGTCTTTTGATCTTCCTCTAAAGTTTCATCCTTTTTGTGGAAATCTAACGTTAGTTATCTCATCAAGACAAAACACGCAAACACACGAGATTGAATCCACGCTCGCTTGGCTAATTAACGAATTTTGTACTAGTATTTTTCTAGGAATAACGAGTAATTGTCTTCGCCGGTTAAAATGGGAAATCCCGGAAACGCTTCATCGACCAAGTGACTTACACAAGCGCCTGTCTCCGGAGCGGCTTAACTAAAACACAGGAAGATCCCGCCCATCCTTGACCCAGATTTTAGAAAGGTCAAAGATACCGTTGGATGTTCGTGGTAGAAATTAATACATTCGTGTCCACACCTGATCTTTTCTTCATTATCTAAAATTACGTTAGGAAACGTCCCAAAATTACATGAGCGTTCTGAAACATATAGTAAATATTACATACCCGTTCTGATACGTACCCAAATTACATGAGCGTTCTGAAACATATAGTAAATATTACATACGCGTTCTGATACGTACCCAAATTACATAAGCGTTCTGAAACATTCCAAAATAACATGAGCGTTCTTAAACCTATCAAGAATACATGAGCGTTCTGAAAGGTTTAAAAAATTACATGAGCATTCTGAAAAGTCCCAAAATTACATGAGCGTTCTGAAACCTAGTAAATATTACAAACGCGTTCTGATACGTACCCAAATTACATGAGCGTTCTGAAACGTCCCAAAATTACATAAGCGTTCTGAAAGGTACAAAAAATGATATGAGCGTTCTGAAACGTCCCAAAATTAAATGAGCGTTCTAAAACCGACCAAAATTGCCTCATTAGTGTTATGAAACGTACAAAATTACATTTATGAGCGTTCTAAAATGTACCAAATTACATTTATGAGCATTCTGAAATAAACCAAATCATTTTTAGAAAACGTTCTGAAAAGTACAAAATTTGCACTTGTCACCGTTCTGAAACGAAATAAAATTCTATTTATGAGCGTTCTGAAACGTACTAAAATTACATTTATGAGCGCTCTAAAACGTACCAAATTTACACTTATGACCGTTCTGAAATGTAGCAAAATTAAATTTATGAGCATTCCGAAACGTAGCAAAATTACATTTATGAGCGGTCTAAAACGTACCAAATTTACACTTATGACCGTTCTGAAACGTTGCAAAATTAAATTTATGAGCGTTCTGAAACGTTGCAAAATTAAATTTATGAGCGTTCTAAAACGTAGCAAAATTAAATTTATGAGCGTTCCGAAACGTTGCAAAATTACATTTATGAGCGGTCTAAAACGTACCAAATTTACACTTATGACCGTTCTGAAACGTTGCAAAATTAAATTTATGAGCGTTCTGAAACGTTGCAAAATTAAATTTATGAGCGTTCTAAAACGTAGCAAAATTAAATTTATGAGCGTTCCGAAACGTTGCAAAATTACATTTATGAGCGCTCTAAAACGTACCAAATTTACACTTATGACCGTTCTGAAACGTTGCAAAATTAAATTTATGAGCGTTCTGAAACGTAGCAAAATTAAATTTATGAGCGTTCTGAAACGTAGCAAAATTAAATTTATGAGTATTCCGCAACGTAGCAAAATTAAATTTATAAGCGTTCTGAATTGTAGCAAAATTAACTTTATGAGCGTTCTGAAACGTATGAAAATTAATTTCGAAGAGTTCTGAAACATACTAAAATTACATTTAATAGCGCTGTAAAACGTACATAAATTACATTTAATAGCGCTGTAAAACCTACATAAATTACATTTATTAGCGCTGTAAAACGTACATAAATTACATATATGAGTACCAAAATTAAACTCGGAAGCTTTCTGAAACGTAACATTTGTTTCGTTACGCTGTAACCGTTCCCAAGGTACCAGCAAACATTTAAAACTATTCCCAGGTTTTTTGTGATCGGGGAGCAGGGAGCGGACTGCTCTTTTTTTCCTTAGCAACCGCACGGCTGGAGAGAAATCTCCTTAGTTACGGCATCACGCGGATGGATAAAAGAGAATGGTTCCCGTTCGTTTTTTTAAAAGGCCAGACGCGAGCGAGGCTGGACTGTGAAATAGGCGAGTCACGCCCCTCCTTTTCAGCCTTTTCGGGACCCCCGTTCCTCGGTTTGATTTGCGAACAGCGGAGGGGACATGCCCAAGTACTTTTGGAGAAGAGCTGAGATCTGGGCGCTCGGCGGCCTGTAAAGAGATGACCCATTTTATCTCTCGCGAGAATTCCGGCCACTTTAAAGACCTATTTTCTCAACAATCCGAACTGAGGACGTGTTAGCTTTTCCTTCTGGCCGCGAAGACTTCCCAACTCCTCCTCCTTCCTGCTTCTATACTTTATATTATCGTATTCCTCTCTGTGTGCAGATTTCGGATAACCTATGGTTTACTTTTTTCCGCCGCTGCAGCCGTTACGATTTTACTATGATGTGAAAATAAAACCGTGAGGAGTTAAAATGATAATAAAACATCGGGTAGCCGTTGAGGTCCTTCATTTGACGTTGAATTCATTTCATATGAGGTTGAACTCTTTTCCATTGACGCTCAGTTCATTTCATTCAACGTTAAGTTCTTTTCATTCGACTATGAATTCATTTGATTTTGAGATCATTTCATTTGATTTTGAGATCATTTCATTTGATTTTGGGATCATTGCATTTGATTTTGAGATCATTTCATTTGATTTTGAGATCATTTCATTTGATTTTGAGATCATTTCATTTGATTTTGGGATCATTGCATTTGATTTTGGGATCATTGCATTTGATTTTGAGATCATTTCATTTGATTTTGAGATCATTTCATTTGATTTTGAGATCATTTCATTTGATTTTGGGATCATTTCATTTGATTTTGGGATCATTTCATTTGATTTTGGGATCATTGCATTTGATTTTGAGATCATTTCATTTGATTTTGAGATCATTTCATTTGATTTTGAGATCATTTCATTTGATTTTGAGATCATTTCATTTGATTTTGAGATCATTTCATTTGATTTTGGGATCATTTCATTTGATTTTGAGATCATTTCATTTGATTTTGAGATCATTTCATTTGATTTTGAGATCATTTCATTTGATTTTGAGATCATTTCATTCGACGCTGAATCCATTTCATTCCAGGCTGAGTTAATTTCATTCAACGTTTCGTGAATGTTGAGTTCATTTCCTTTGACGTTGAAACCATTTCATTCCAGGCTGATTTAATTTCATTCGACGTTGAGTTCTTTTCATTCGACGTTGAGGTCATTTCATTCGACGTAGAGTTCCTTTCCTTTAACGTTTAGCTCATTTCATTTGACGTTGACTTCATTTCTTTCGACGTCGGGTTCATTTCATTTGACGATTGGCAAATTATAAGTCTTTATCTAGGCTACTAGTCAGTTCGAATATTGTCGGGCATTTTAAATCTGTCTCTAAATGAAGACTTAAAAAGTTGGTGTTTGAGCTGCAAATGATAGTGTTTAACCTAAAACCGCATTGGTCAGATATAAACGGATTTACTAATTGCTTAATAATAAACTCATAATGAGTATTTTCGATCGCCATACATATTAGTTACTACAAAAAATCCTAACACTCATTTAAGCGCGGTTTGATGTATTTATACAAAATTTCGTTTAAAGCAACGGTCGGCTCTATCATTGCCATCTTTATTATGAAAAGGCCCTTGTTATTTGAGATGGCAATGAATCTATCTGATTCTTCGAAAAAATTAACTTTCGTGGAGAGCGTGGTGCCATCTATTAATGGCAAAGGAAGCTAAATTTCAAAATAGCGGAACAATAACGTCGTCAGAGAACCATTGTAGAGTATTGTAATTAGAAAAATTATCCTCTACTTAGTTGACTTTAACCTAAGTTACATATCCCATATAAAATATATGGTTAAAAATTACTATAATTGAAGTTATTGTCAAATTTAAAAACGAGCCAATCACCGTCTTTTGGGTCAAAATGTAGCTAGCGACATCTGTTGGAAAAAGAGCTAGTTCACTTAAAATACATAAGAAAACAATACATTATCGAGGTTTTTAAATATTATAAACTGGTGGCGTCATCTGTTAACATTTCACAAGCGTTATAAGGGTAACGCCTGTGAAATAGTCTTTAAATTTGCATTCCTTATAAATATAAATCTTCCATAAATCCATTCAGAATTTATTGTATTTACGGCAATTTCTAGAAAGCAGGTTTAAGTTTTGTGAAAACGGAAGAAAAGGAAATTTAATACAAATTCTTTCTCTCTTCTGATAGTAGATGTCGCTACAGTCACTTCACTTGCATGAACTGTGCTACTAAGTTTTGAATAGTTTTTATGTAGTGTAATACTCGAAGATCTATTTGATCCGAGATTCGCGTTTTTTGTTTGTTCGAAGATCTATTGGTACGAGTTATTAGTAAGTTTTTTAATTTCTTCAAATTTGTTTAAGATTTAGCTATATTATCCCTTTTTATTATGGACTTATCTACTTTTTCGCGTATTTTATCATCCTAGTGAAAAGCTGCCTCGCATATTTTTGGCTTTACCCAACTTGTCGGGTAATATCTAATCTTGTTCGTGGCTTCGAGTCGCTACTAACCCGTTAGAAGGATTATAGCCAGTATATCGAGGCCACTGTAGAATCGCTTCTAAAGAGGGGCTTTTTCTTCTTGTACTCAATCGGCGGACGTGGACGTGCGTTTTTGTTTAAAAGGTCTCTCACTTGTTATATTAACGAGATTGCCCAGTCGGCATTTTTCACGAACCCGCTTCCACGTCGAGAGCCGAGCTCCATTACAAAGCGAGTATAAAGAAGGCCAATTTGCTCGCCATTTTTATGTTTCGTACGCTCAAACCTAGGGGTCGCTCTTAAAAAAACCTTTTTTCTTTTCGTACAACCAGTTTCTTAAGATGCTTCGGATATTCCAATACCATTGATTTAATGAATCCGAATCGATTCTCAAATATTTTTACGTCTAATATTCGAATATTTCAAATTTTAGAGTCATTTGTAAAATATTTTAAAAGACATAAATTAACCTAAAAAAACAAGTCAAATAACAAAAGTATGTCGAATATTAAATGATGTGCTTTATATAGTTTTGAAATATTTGATTAATAGCTAAACTAAATCGAATATACAATATTTGTTCCTAAGCACCTCAAATAACGATTCGAATATTTAAAATTTCGAAAAGTTTTTAAATTGATTTGCAATGAGACATTATGACCAAATAACTTGTCAAATACCAAATAGTATTTTGAATATTAAATAGTTTTCCAATATTTTTTTAACAGTAAAATTAAATCGAAGATCAAATATTTTCCCTAATCACGCTAAATGCAGGTTCCACTCTTTAAAATTTTTAAATTATTTGATCAAAAATAAACATCGTGATCAAAATATTTTGGTGATCAAAAATACTTATCGTAATCAAAATATAGTTATGGCGATCAGAAATACTCAACGTGATCAAAAATATACTTATGGCGATCAAAATTATTCTTCGTGATCACAAAAATACTTCTGGTGGTCAAAGAAACTGATCGCAATAAAAAAAAATACCTATGTCCATCAAAATTACTCATCTTTATCCAAAATATACTTATGGTGATCAAAAATACTCATCTTTATCCAAAATATACTTATGGTGATCAAAAATACTCATCGTAATAAAAAAATACTTATATTGATCAGAAATACTCAACGTGATCCAAAATATACTTATATAAATCAGAAATACTCAACGTGATCCAAAATATACTTATATTAATCAGAAATACTCAACGTGATCCAAAATATACTTATATTAATTAGAAATACTCAACGTGATCCAAAATATACTTATATCAATCAGAAATACTCAACGTGATCCAAAATATACTTATATCAATCAGAAATACTCAACGTGATCCAAAATATACTTATATCAATCAGAAATACTCAACGTGATCCAAAATATACTTATGGCGATCCGAAATACTCATCGTGATCAAAAATATACTTATGGCGATCAAAATTACTCATCGTGATCAATAAATACTTATTGCGATCAAAAATACTCAACCTAATCAAAAGTACTTATGAAGATTGGGCTAAAAAATTTCCCTCATTCTTGAATGGCCTCAAAAAGTTAAAATATTCTAGAAAAACCGCTGCCTCCTCCTATACCCCTGTCAATTATAAAATGATTGTATCAGACAGAACGATTCGGCAATTGCCCTTTAACACCCTAAAAATTGTAACTTATAATTGTGAAAAATAAAGTTGAACTTGAACTTGCCAGCGCTATTCGATTTGTCGAATCGAATATTCTATTCGCCATTATTTGGTGTCGCCAAATATTGGACCGTCCCTTATGAAATTTCACGGCTAGTCTCTTATCTAATTTGCATTTCATCGCTCTCGGACAATTAAACCCTGTATCAATATTTAACCCCGGATTAAGGGCTCGTGAAACAGAAGCCTCGTTCTAATGACGCTGTCCAGACTAACTGACGTCTCTGGATCAAATCAATTGATATCTCTTCAAAAGAAACCAGGCTGCCTATTTCGCATCAGAGACATTAATTTTGCATTTCATTAATGTTCGACTTGACATTGAGGGCCCTGTCCTTTCGTTTTCACAGCCTGCAATTTATCCAAGATTTAATGGCCCCATTATACGACGATTAATGTGTTTAGAAAATTTAGCTCATCAATTTCCTTTACCCAATTTTCACCGTTTCGAATGGGTTTTAGAATTTATCAAGCGTCGGAGGTCGATAGTCCGAAAAAGACATTTAAACCAGGGTTCAAGTATTATTTTCTAATTTATGGTTTATTTCGCAGATTGCATAGATAGGGTCGGAAGCGTATAATACATATCCTAATGAAATAAGTATTCCTCTAATGAACTTACGTTACCTCGATATAGATTCTGATGTACTTGAATTACAAATTACACTGTACTCATTTTTAAATCGAATTTTCTCGATGTAAAAAACTCGCCATATAATAAATAATTGTAGAGGTTAAGTTAAATAGTAAGGGTATGGAGCTGTTGTCTCGCGTGGCATGAAGGGCTGGAGCTTCAATTTATCTCTACCAGGTGCCGATACTATCGCCTGATTTCTTCTTTTTCGCCCGTCCAGTGGTGGTATGCGCGTTTCAAACTTAAGGTTGATAGGCTTATGTTGCCCCCTGTATTATGATAAGGCCCTCGTTATTAGAGATGGCAATGAATCTATCCTATTCTTCGAAAAAAAAACGACTTTACTGGAGGGCGTGGTGCCATCTATTAATGGCACAGGAAGCTAAAATTCAAAATATCGAAATGATAACGTCGTCAGAGAACCATTGTTAAGTATTGTAATTAGATAACTTATTCTCTACTTAGTTGAATCTAACGTTAATTATATATCCCATGTATAATATATTATTAAAAATTACCATAATTGAAGTTATTGTCAAATTAAAAAACGAGCCAATCAACGCGAGGGGTACTTTTATGTCCCGCCTTTTGGGTCAAAATGTAGCTTAAGCATCTTGTTTTGATTTCGACGCTAGCGACATCTGTTGAAAAAAGAGTTAGTTCGAGTCGAGGCGACACTTGCTTTAAACATCTTACGTAATTGCTTGTACATATAGTCCTCTCAGAACTAGTACTAAAGTTATTCAAACTCGCCAAGCAAACTGAATTCTTGGGCCGGGGTGTTAACATTCGAAACCAGTTTCCGAAACCCCACGGAGTATAAAGCAAACCCGCGTCATGTTATATTTCGTTAAAAATTAACAACAACTATCTTTGGAAGACCTATTATTTTTGGGCTGGGGTGTCAACATTCGAAACCAGTTTCCGAAACCCCACGGAGTATAAAGTCTACCTTCTATAAGAAGGCTCGGATGTGCGCTATTAATTTTTATTTATTTTTAGTAGGAAAGTACGATACCGTGGCGTAAATGTAAAAAACCCTTCGTTGAAACCAGCGGGCCGCAAAAGATAAATTTTTTACCACGAATTGAAATACAATACTGAGAAAATTGGCAAATCCGTAGTCTCTGTTCTTGGGTGCAGTTGAAAGGTGAAACAAATTTATTTTATAATAACGGCGAAAGTCCTTAATTCTGAGTTTAATCATGGATAGTAGATTTTAGAGGATCGGTAAAAAGCCTGGTTTTTTTGCCCCCGTAAACCAATCACACTAAGGGAGTCGTCCAAGGTTATTTGCTAAAAACAAGTATCGCTAAGAGTGGACGATACTGTTCGAAAAAAGAAAAAAGATAAACACAAAGTACATTTTTACGCCAAAAGGTATTTTTTCACGTTTTTATAGATTAAATATGATATACTAAATCTCAGTTGATAGTTTTTATTGAATTAAAAAACCAAAATTAAAAATTACTAAAATATAAAGCGCCAAAAATTACGTAACAATATCAACCGCATTAGATTGCCATTTTGAAATTTTAAGATCACGTGGTACAAACGACCTTGCAAGACTCCCTCGGAGTCTCTCGAGCTGATTGATACGCGGGGAGATATAAAATGCACTGTGGAAGGGTATCGAAAACCTGTCCTCTTAATTTACTGTCCATGGTTGAATTGAGACAACTTCATGGTTGGGCAATTACGCGGGTTTAAATTTCAGGAGGGTAATGCCACTCCCCCGGTTCCTACGCCACTGGCGGATATCTTGTATTTTAAATCAGCTAAACAGTTTTTCAAAGTTAAAATCTAAACACACTGTAATTAAAATTAAAGTCAGGAATTGTAAAAACGCTATGTTTTAAAACATCAAAAGAAATATTTTTTGTTAATCTATTTTTTGTTCTATCTGGTATGTTTCTACTAAAATCTGCAATAGGTGCTTTTATAAACTTATCGTTATTTTCTGGTGTGGGAAACCTCTACTCTATGGTATGTTTCTACTAAAATATGCAATAGGTGCTTTTACAAACCTATCGTTATTTTCTTGTGTAGGAAACTTCTACTCTATGGTATGTTTCTACTAAAATCTGCAATAGGTGCTTTTACAAACCTATCGTTATTTTCTTGTGTAGGAAACCTCTACTCTATGGTATGTTTCTACTATAAAATCTGCAATAGGTGCTTTTATAAACTTATCGTTATTTTCTTGTGTAGGAAACCTCTACTCTATGGTATGTTTCTACTAAAATCTGCAAAAGGTGCTTTTACAAACCTATCGTTATTTTCTTGTGTAGGAAACCTCTACTCTATGGTATGTTTCTACTAAAATCTGCAATAGGTGCTTTTACAAACCTATCGTTATTTTCTTGTGTAGGAAACTTCTACTCTTTGGTATATTTCTACTAAAATCTGCAATAGGTGCTTTTACAAACCTATCGTTATTTTCTTGTGTAGGAAACCTCTACTCTATGGTATGTTTCTACTAAAATCTGCAATAGGTGCTTTTACAAACCTATCGTTATTTTCTTGTGTAGGAAACCTCTACTCTATGGTATGTTTCTACTAAAATCTGCAATAGGTGCTTTTACAAACCTATCGTTATTTTCTTGTGTAGGAAACCTCTACTCTATGGTATGTTTCTACTAAAATCTGCAAAAGGTGCTTTTACAAACCTATCGTTATTTTCTTGTGTAGGAAACCTCTACTCTATGGTATGTTTCTACTAAAATCTGCAATAGGTGCTTTTACAAACCTATCGTTATTTTCTTGTGTAGGAAACTTCTACTCTTTGGTATATTTCTACTAAAATCTGCAATAGGTGCTTTTACAAACCTATCGTTATTTTCTTGTGTAGGAAACCTCTACTCTATGGTATGTTTCTACTAAAATCTGCAATAGGTGCTTTTACAAACCTATCGTTATTTTCTTGTGTAGGAAACCTCTACTCTATGGTATGTTTCTACTAAAATCTGCAATAGGTGCTTTTACAAACCTATCGTTATTTTCTTGTGTAGGAAACCTCTACTCTATGGTATGTTTCTACTAAAATCTGCAAAAGGTGCTTTTACAAACCTATCGTTATTTTCTTGTGTAGGAAACCTCTACTCTATGGTATGTTTCTACTAAAATCTGCAATAGGTGCTTTTACAAACCTATCGTTATTTTCTTGTGTAGGAAACTTCTACTCTTTGGTATATTTCTACTAAAATCTGCAATAGGTGCTTTTACAAACCTATCGTTATTTTCTTGTGTAGGAAACCTCTACTCTATGGTATGTTTCTACTAAAATCTGCAATAGGTGCTTTTACAAACCTATCGTTATTTTCTTGTGTAGGAAACTTCTACTCTTTGGTATATTTCTACTAAAATCTGCAATAGGTGATTTATAAACTTATCGTTATTATCTGGTGTAGGAAACTTCTACTCTATGGTATGTTTCTACTAAAATCTGCAATAGGTGATTTATAAACTTATCGTTATTATCTGGTGTAGGAAACCTCTACTCTATGGTATGTTTCTACTAAAATCTGCAATAGGTGCTTTTACAAACCTATCGTTATTTTCTTGTGTAGGAAACCTCTACTCTATGGTATGTTTCTACTAAAATCTGCAATAGGTGCTTTTACAAACCTATCGTTATTTTCTTGTGTAGGAAACCTCTACTCTATGGTATGTTTCTACTAAAATCTGCAATAGGTGCTTTTACAAACCTATCGTTATTTTCTTGTGTAGGAAACCTCTACTCTATGGTATGTTTCTACTAAAATCTGCAAAAGGTGCTTTTACAAACCTATCGTTATTTTCTTGTGTAGGAAACCTCTACTCTATGGTATGTTTCTACTAAAATCTGCAATAGGTGCTTTTACAAACCTATCGTTATTTTCTTGTGTAGGAAACTTCTACTCTTTGGTATATTTCTACTAAAATCTGCAATAGGTGCTTTTACAAACCTATCGTTATTTTCTTGTGTAGGAAACCTCTACTCTATGGTATGTTTCTACTAAAATCTGCAATAGGTGCTTTTACAAACCTATCGTTATTTTCTTGTGTAGGAAACCTCTACTCTATGGTATGTTTCTACTAAAATCTGCAATAGGTGCTTTTACAAACCTATCGTTATTTTCTTGTGTAGGAAACCTCTACTCTATGGTATGTTTCTACTAAAATCTGCAAAAGGTGCTTTTACAAACCTATCGTTATTTTCTTGTGTAGGAAACCTCTACTCTATGGTATGTTTCTACTAAAATCTGCAATAGGTGCTTTTACAAACCTATCGTTATTTTCTTGTGTAGGAAACTTCTACTCTTTGGTATATTTCTACTAAAATCTGCAATAGGTGCTTTTACAAACCTATCGTTATTTTCTTGTGTAGGAAACCTCTACTCTATGGTATGTTTCTACTAAAATCTGCAATAGGTGCTTTTACAAACCTATCGTTATTTTCTTGTGTAGGAAACTTCTACTCTTTGGTATATTTCTACTAAAATCTGCAATAGGTGATTTATAAACTTATCGTTATTATCTGGTGTAGGAAACTTCTACTCTATGGTATGTTTCTACTAAAATCTGCAATAGGTGATTTATAAACTTATCGTTATTATCTGGTGTAGGAAACCTCTACTCTATGGTATGTTTCTACTAAAATCTGCAATAGGTGCTTTTACAAACCTATCGTTATTTTCTTGTGTAGGAAACCTCTACTCTATGGTATGTTTCTACTAAAATCTGCAATAGGTGCTTTTACAAACCTATCGTTATTATCTGGTGTAGGAAACCTCTACTCTATGGTATGTTTCTACTAAATCTGCGATAGATGCTATTATAATTCTAGTGTAATTTGAGCTTGACTGGAATCTTGAAAATAATTCCCAGCCCAAATTCCTCTGAATGATTCGAGAATATCCGTTGTTAAAGAAAATCGGTTTTCCACTTAAAACGTCCGGAAATCGTTTATGAAAATTCGCGAATCGATTTAGGTTTGTCAGATAAAGTTTCCTTTTAAAACGAGAGGGTAAAGTTGAGCGCACGAAATTTATTTATGAGTGCTCATGAATATTCTTTTCTCTCTTTTACAAATTTATTTCGAAGTGAAGGAAAATAATGTGTTGAAAGTGTGTAAGCCAGCTGTTTTTGGCGACTATTTCCCTCGAATTCGGAAGCGATTAAAAGTCGCACTTTTTAATGAGCCATTAGATTCCGACTTTTCCTCGGTCCGCCACTCCTAACTTTAATTAATGGTTTTGTTGTTTAACACTCTTGACCTTTATCCGTTGTCGAGATGCGCTTCTGTCGTCACTGAAGAGGCCGCGAAACCAAGAACGCATTTAGGTTTCCGAGAACATCCGAGTCAGTATTTCCCGCGTTCGAAAGCTAATATAGACCTCGTCACCCTAGATTCGAATTTCCTGCCTTACTCGAAGTCAATAGCGTTTAACCGCTTTGGTCCCATTCGACCGAAATCCCATTCGTTCGAAAACGATTTAACATTGAGTCCCAGTCGATCGAAAATACCCCAATTGCGCGGTTTACAGCCCAATTTCGCACGTTTATATTATTTTTTATAGTACATCAAATTTCGTTTTTATGAGACGTTTTTTAAATAGGTTTACTTCTTATATAAATAAGTGTTGATAGTCTTATTGGAGCCAGTTAGCTAAAATGGAGAAAATAGCTCACAAAGGAGGGTTCAAATGAAGAAGTCGCGTTCGCCTTACTCGACGCAATTGCTACAAACTTAACCATTCACATTAAAAAATGAAATTGTTCGAATTATTGTATTCTTGATATAAATAAAAAGTTCAAAGCATATTTATAAAAGCGCGCCACCCTAGGGAAGTGAAAGCCTAACCTAACCAAACTAACCTTACCGTTAGTACACATGTAGCAATTTTGTTTAGGTATAACGTTTTTTGCGTACCCTGCTATATCTCGGGGCAAAAGTAAAAAACAAAACAAAAGGTCCCAATGAACCGAATCCGCCTTTTGGGCTATATTTCGGAAACATATTGAATTCGGTCGAATGGGATTTCGGTCGAATGGGAATATACCGTTTAACCACTTCCTGCCGGAACTGTAAAAAAATTAAGTTCCATTGTTACCATGGTAACCAACTATAGACAGCGTCCCACACCCACAGATGGAAGCCAGGTTTTCGGAAGTTACGTCCCGGAAGTTAGTAATCCCTTCGTTATAAAATCTTCAATCGAAAACTCCGAAGTCAAATTCAAATTGAGAAAAAATTGAAACGTCGTATTCTAACACGGGGCGTGAAATATGAAATTAGTTGTCCCACCATAAATATGTAATTAGTTTACTTCGTGCAATTTAAAAAAAAGTTGAATTAGTTTAATTATTAATAGTAAAATAATTGGTAGATGATCTAATATGGTGTTAAAAATATTTTAAAATAAATTCCCGACAGATGGTGTTACTGTTTCAAATTTAATTGTCTCTAGTGCATCTCTAAAACGGGGTGACTCGAACGTTCTCACTAACCTAAACGCGTTCTAATCGTAGTGTTTAAATTTAAGTACTTAATAATAATAATAATAATAATAATAATCAGCTAGGCTAATACCCTTGGCACCACCTCAGGTCCAAGTCAATTAGCGACTTTTAATGCCTTTAATTCAGGTGGCCGGGTTACAACGCGTAGGAGGGTGGTGGCAAGCCCTTCATGCCACGCGAGCCAACAGCTCCCTACACTAACTATTACCGTTAACCTAGACAAGTTTTTATGTAAAGAGGAAACCGAAGAACTCGGGGGAAAACCCCTTTGACCAGTAGGGAGAGAACTTGCAAACTCGACGCGGAAGGAGTAATTCCCACAAGTGGCGGGTAGATTGTACACACTATAAAGCTACTACAAATTTCCCACACACGTTTTCGAATAGTTGCTTAACCCGCCTATTGGAAATAGGTAAAGGTTAAGCCATCGTTAGCAAACGCGTGGGAGGAACTTGTAAGAGTGTAAACGTAGCTTTAATTCGCGCAGACTGTTTACGCTACATTTCCCCCGCCTACTAAGCTTTATAATATTTTAATAGACATGGCTTACGTCATAGCTTGGTTTAAGCTCTCCATTACAAAGATTAAGCCGGTGGAATGAAACGTATAGGGAAAACGCGTAGAATGCGGGCAAATGAGCCACACTTACGCGGATTAATAGTTGGTATTAAACTGTGTTTATGTATTCTCTATTGACAGAGCTTTTAATCCGTCGACGCTTCCAAATACGGCTCGCAGCTTGTCGGAATTTCAAGGCGAGTCTCTATTGACAGGCCCCACTGGACAGCTCTTTGTCTTTAGGACCTCGCCAATCGGACATTCCTCTCACGTCGCTTTTCGTGTCCGCCAAAACGTCGTGAGGAGATTTACAATTACGCTCGCCATAATAGAATTGTTTGTAATACTACTTAGAGCGACAGAGGACAGCAAGTCCAGCCAAGTTCTCGGGTCATTTTGAGGTCAATGAAGTTGTACTTCTCAGATATCTGGAAATTTCCTGAAAATAGGGTCCTTCCACGACCAATGGTCACAGGTTGTCAACCATACTCCCTCAGATTTGTTTTAATATTAGTTCTTGGGGCGAAGAAGCCGATTTCCAAAATATTTTTAGCATCCGATGAATTATATAAATTATTACATTACTCGAGCACTAAAAATATTACATTGGGATTTTAGCATTTTATAATGAAATACATCCAAGGAATTCTAAATAAATAATTAAAATAACCAAAGAATCTAGGTTAAGAGCAAAGTTCAAAGGTCAAAGATTTTAACCTACATTAAAGAGGTCAAGGGTCATATCTACAAAATTTATAAAATTATGGAATGTGAAGGATAATGTCTTTCAATCAAGGTTTGTTTCATGAAAATCGGATAATTTTTCACTAAGATATTTACTTGCCTAATTCAGGGGTCAAGACCATTTGTGCCATTTTTGGCAATTTTTCAATGTCTAATATCTTAAAAAGCATTCATCGGATACCAAAATTATTTTGAAAATCGGTTTTTACGGCAAAAAGAACCCCATAAAACGAATTTATAATCTATTATATTTTGAACTCGCTAAACAATCTGATCTCAAATTGAATCTGATTCATAATCCCGGTAACCGATGAGAATTAATCGGTAACGTTCTTCTGACCAAATTCAGTTATCTGGTCATTTAATCGATTAATACGTTTAGTAGGTATATTATCTTGTCGAAAGAAATTCAGTTACTAAAATTTCGATAGGAATTTTAGCTTTAGTACCATTCGACCGAAATCCCATTCGACTGAAGGCGGTTTTTGAGGTGTCCCATTCGACCGAATTCCCCCGAAACGTGCGGTTTTTATGTGTCCCATTCGACCGAACGCTTTTATGTGTCCCATTCAACCGAACGCTGCTATATAAATTGGCTTTTGCTATGTTTTCAATTTAGTTACTGAAGTCGTTTGCAATGGAGCGGATAGCTAATAAAGGAGGGTATTTATTTTTATCTTCACCTAGTCAAGAAAAGTAACTGAACCAAAACTGAAATAGTAAACTTAACCAACTCTAACCTAACCTAACCTAACCTAACCTAACCTGACCTAAACATGGATCTTCGATAGTACATACCTTATGAATAAAATAGCAAATCACCCCGTCAATTGGGCTACATTTTAAAATTCTTTCGGTCGAATGGGATTCGGTCGAATGGGAATAAACGGAATTTTATCGGAAGGTAAATATAATCGATAACCGTGAGGCATTTGGTTTACAAAGGAATTCAAATTAGTTTCGGGTTTAAACTCTCTGGTTTGCATTTTTAATCGTATCAACGAGTTTATTCGCCGACTGTGAGACAAAAAATAGTTTCCCCTTAGTAAAGTTCGGGGAAACCGATAAATTAACCGGCAAAATTTCAAATAATCATAAAAAAATAATTTTATATTAATTAAAATTGAAAATATGTGACAGTATTTGTTTAGTAATTTAATCTTAATTATATTATTAATAACAGTACAATTAGATTTCTAGAGATTAACAATAAAAAAATATTAATTTAAAACGCAATTTTATATTTATTAAAATTGAGAAAATGTGACCGTATTTGTTTGGCAATAAACCACAATGGTTTATAATCCACGCCTAAATCCACTTTTTTTATTTAAAAAAATATTGAGAAATGGATTAGAAATATAAAAAATTTGAAATACAATTTATTTTTATTCAAAAACGAAACTAAAACTTAACCTTCACGTTTTGTCGTCTGCTTCGTCGTCTTAAGAAGTAATGAGGGGTAGATATCAGCCCTATATTTGGGGAATCTTAAAATTAATTTTGCTTGTGAAAATACGCCGCCATGTTAGGGTATAAAAGGTGGTAAATAAGCCGGCTATACCTCACAATGTAAAGTTACTATCACGCGCAAAAACTTAATTTTGAAATCGGTCAATTTGAGTATTTTCGAAGCAATTTGAGCATATTTTTATTAGTGGTTTTAACCGGTTTATCGCACCGGTTTTTGAATAAAAAATGCAGAATATAAGAATATTATATACTGCATTTTTAATTTGAAATAAATAGTATTTCAAATTTTTAATATTTCTAATTCATTTCTCAATATTTTTTAATTTTATAAAAAACGGTTTTTTCCGAGGAGCAGGTCACTTCCTTGATTAACGACGCACCCCTCGAAAGATTAAATCCGATTTAATCGTGATTATTTTTATTAAATTCAATTTAATCACGATTATGTTGATTAAATCACGTTTAATCATGGTTACAAGGTTTATATATGATTAAATCCTGATTGAAACGATTAAACCGTGATTAGTATGATTAAATCGCTATTAGATTAATATTATTATTATTGATTAAATCGTGATTAAAATGATTAAATCGTGATTAAAATGATTAAATGCTGATTAAAAAGATTATATCATGATTAGACTGATTAAATCTCGTTTAAATCGTGATTAGATTTTGTAATCGTGATTAGATTTTTTAATCATGATTACCCGGATTTAGTCATTTTACTATGATTAAGACGCACCCAAAATGGAAGTGACCTGCCCCTCGGTTTTTTCCAACCCTGATTTGTTTCGTAATTTACTGTTAGTTATGAGAGCGATATTTGATTACATAATTTGAGAATGGAAGCTAATTACATAGGTCTATGCTTAACCACCCTTAGCATATTTACTATTAGTGGTTACTGCGAGTTTAAGAGAGGCGGCGAGGCTTAGCGAAACGTCTCCAAAACAAGTGACCAAAGTATCGATTCAATTTCTCGGAATAAAGCCGTGGTCAGGGATTTCTCGCTCACCCAAAACTATTCCACTCTCCCTGGCTACACTCCGCAAACACAAAACGTGCATTCCTCACCTCACTCGCTAGATAATACCCAGAAATAAAGACGAGTCTTAGCCTTTATCTTTACTATCCGGTAACCGTCTCTTTAAAATCTTTCTTAGGTAATTTGCCTCCGCTAAGCCCTCTCTCTCATGCGTTGTAATTAATGCTTTTAGAAGGTTGATTCGGCGGTGACTGGTCAAGTGGTCAGTGGATCGCCCGTCTGCACTTTCGCTAATTCACTCAAACCCTTTTCCATTTGCTAAATAAAAAGAAAATTCGACTTCTAAAATAAAATAAAAGTTTTAAACTGCAAAGGGAGTATTCACTTCTTGTGAACTTAACGTACGAGTCTAATTTTCAGGATGGCTCCTTTTTTATACGTTAAAGCTTTTAAAAAGCTATTTGCGTTAGAAATTGTTTATAATAATGGTTACCACAATTTTAAACCAGCCTTTAATTAAACATGTTGTTGGATCTCTGTCGAAGTTACGTTATTAATAATCGCTGGGTGCATTTTAGGTGTTTCCCAATTTCGACGAAAGTTTGTAAACGCGATAACTTCTCAACCGTTGGTTGTAGAGGGAAATTTTTTCCACTTTCTTAATATGAATCGACCATTGTGAATTCAAAAACGCGCGAGTCAGTGCCGTAGAACCAATATTTAAAAAGTTGTCAAAAATGAGTTTTGACGGTAGCTGCCAAAACTATTAATTTTTGGTGGACGAAACCAATAAATAACGAAAGATATTGGAAAATAAATAAAAGTTGCAATTGGTTTCATCGATCTATCTATTATAGTTTTCTAGCAGAATTAAAAAGAGGGCAAAAATTTCACCTGTCGAAGACTTTTCAAACAGTGTGTACATCGGAGACTGGCTAACGAAACGAAATCAATTTTTACAGAACTTTAAATTTAATATTCGAATTTATTTTCGAAAATATTACAAATATTAAATATTTAGATTCTCCAGTGTTACATTAATATTACCATAAGTAACGTAATAAACATAATTATGGCACAGAATGAATGACAGTCTGTCGTGGAGTGATTGCGAAATAGGAAGTGTCCGAACAGGAAACGCGTCCCTTCCTACTGTTTCCGTTGGCAAAATAGGTGGAAATACGACCGTACACGCGTTTAGGTTTGAAATTAAAACAAAAACTAGCTTCTGAAATGGAGCCAGTGTTGATAATAGTTATTTTTATCTTCCGATTCAATAATTCATCATTTTTTCCAAAAGTAAGCGTTATTTACAGTTTCGAAAGCAGTTAAATTTCTAATAGGCCTTGGCTGGTCCGTCAAAAAGGCTGCCGGCGGAACGTCGCCGATTTTCCGGGCATCCTCCAAATACTATGAGCAGTTGTCAGTCCGTCGGTACGTAATGGTTTACGTTGCCATTGGCGAAACAGACTATCATTAAACAATTTGCATTGGGTTAATAGGACGTGTCATACTTATGTTTATTATGTTATTACTCATTACTCATATTGTCATAAGAAAGAACGTTTTTCGCTACGCTATAAAAGATTAAATTACGAACATTATTAAATGTTAATTCACTTGACTCAGAAGTTAGGCTATAAATATATTACACACACAGTAAAAATATATAAAATATAGATTTTGGCATCTGTAAATGCAATAGTTTTTTGTTAAAAAACACTAAAACCCATTTCTTAATATTGTCCAGACCAGAGTTTTTCATTTTCCGAAAAATTGGAATTCGGAAAATTTTCCGCAAATTGTAAAAATTAAAAAATTAAACATAAATTACTGTTTAATGGTTTTTAATGTTTCTAACTTTTTATTGATATAAAATGTCAAATAACAGAACACATACTACAAAACATTAATAGTGTTACATTGTTAATCAGTTTAAACTTGTCTTGAGGTTTAGTTTTACTTTTAGATTCGCAAAATGAGGCGAAAATGCCGCTTTATTTAACTTTGCCCTGCAAGTAGGCTGCAACAAGCGCAAAACCAAGCAGCGGGGAAATGCGAACATTAAGGTTTGGGTTCGTGTGATAGGTGAAAAAGGACTTAGTAAACAAAACGAGGTACCAGCGTAAAAAAGTAAACTTAAACACTATTTAAAGTCCCTGCTGCTTGGATTTGCGCTTGTTGCAGCCTACTTCCAGGAGCAAGTAGGCCACACTTTGAAGCTCTCTGGCGCTCTTTTAACTCAGCGTAGGAATATGGGGGAAAACAGGCATACTTCTCAACTCATCCCGTACAACTCCTTCAAATTTTTGCATGACCTTTTGAAACATCCTGTATAATTAAACCAAAGACAAACTGCGATATTTTCCTTCAATTATATATTAATCAATTAATTCAGGGATAATAATTAAAAAAATACTCCCTACTCTGAAATATTGGGGATAAAAAATGAATGTAGTCATTCGTTATACGTTGGCGTGGTCCCCCTTGAGCAGAGGGCCGGGACTTGATCTGTAGAGGGTCGGATTAATTAATTCATTCATTAATCAAATCCAGAGCCTTTTTACTAATTACAAGAAATGACTTAACAAGTTCGTATACGGGACTACCTCTCCACTAATAATCCTTTATCCACGCGTTACAAAAAAATCGAAAGCTATTTATAGTAATACCCAGCCCATTTATGACGTCGGTACAAATCGATTTCTTGATTGGTTTCCGTTGTTACCGTATATTTTTCTACGCAATATACGAAGCCTTTCCGAGTATAATAGTATCATTAGTAAAATATAGGTGTGCTAAAAATGCGCGGGTATTCGTTGTGTGAGACTCAAATTACTCCAAATATAGAATGATACCAGATGTAAGAGAACTTTAAACTACAAGAAAAGTACCAGTATGAGTAATTACTAGGTAGCTTGTCTTTTCGCCTAGAAGCCCTATCGCTTAAAGGCCGACTACATAGTTATATTATTCTGTTTATTCTGTCTTTCACTGGAAGTAGGCTCGCTGCAAGACGTTAGTGCTACGCATGCAGCCAGCTACCAGTGAAAGACAGAGTAAACCAAATAACTATGTAGTCGGCCTTTAAAATCTTAATTCAAGTTTAGTTTTTATCCAAATTGTATTTGTTTGCGTAGATTACAGTTAAGAATTTAAAAACTTTCTGACGCGTGAGCTTTGATACTGCTATTATTGGTTTGAGTCTATTTGATCGATTCCCAAATGATCGAACGGGTCCCATTTGATCGAATTTCCATTTGATCGAACGAAATTGGATCGAAAGCTACTGTAAGGTAAAACTACTAGTTTTTGGGAGTAAATCGAAAAGGCAACATCTAGTCAGATTGAGATACAATAGACTCTATGAATAATAATTATTTCTTTAAACTGTACTAAAGAAAAATAACCATAGTACTTCTGAAAAAAACGTGAGCGTAGTGACGTAGAAAACAAAATATTCTCTCGGACATAATTAATAGAAAGACTTATTAAAAAAACGAACTCTGTACCTAATTTTTAGCAATAGAACGGCCGTGAACGTGGTCAGACCCCTCGTATACAACGTTGCATACGCGCCTACAGCGCGCTTACATCAACCTAACCTAATCTAACCTAACCTGACCCTATTTATATATATCAAAAACAACGGGCCGTTATCGTCGATGTCATAAAAAATTCCATCATATAGTGTATAAAGTAAAAATCTCTTCATCTTTGTGGCTTAATACAGTTAAAGCAATGAATTATTCCATCATTATTCCTTCTGCACTTCATATTGACATTCGGTAAAATAAAAACATACCAACTGGTACTATAAATACTTTTGAATTCGATCAAATAGTATTCGATCATTTGAAGGTTCGATCTTATGAAACAAATGACAAATGGGATTCGATCAAATGGAATTTCGATCAATTGCAACGTATAATGATCGACTGTCGATCACATATTTTTCGATCAAATGGACCAACACCCTATTATTAGGGGCTGTTCGCAAATAACTGGTATCAACGAGTTGAAATTGCCAATTACGTCACAAAATAAATTAATTATTTTAATATAATACCACCATAAGCTTTTAAATTATTCAATTTCTTTCAATCTTAAAAGGAACAGAACCAACACTTCCAATATTGGCCGCTCCATTATATGCCTTTAGATATTTCTGGAGCTAGTTAGCGAATTATTTCCCAAATTGTTAGGGGTCTTCCATAAGGAATGCGTTGAGGTTATATTCCCTTTAAGTTAATTCATTTATGGTATTACCTCTAGAAAAATAATCATACTATTATAATTGATAAAACATATATCAAATTGTAAGTGTACCATAAAATAATTGATAATTTAGGTATAGAATTACGTGACGTAACATAATAATAATAATAATCAGCTAAGTTAATACCCAAGGCACCACCTTAGGCAGTGTTTTCCTGATTTTCTCTATTTTCTCGTTTTACCGCCTTTTCCCGTTGTTCTGGCGGACGGGTAAACGACTGTACACGCGGATAAAATTTGCCGGGTTTTACTCGTCACTAAGAAACCGCAACCGACCAAAAAATGGATGACGTTCCCTCGAAAAATAAACAAATCAGAAAATCGATTTATGAAACGCCGATTCGATCCCACAATAAAGTTCACGTAAAATGTCTAGTAAGCTATAAATTCACGTATTTAAATGGGTAAAAAGGACAAAATGAACTAAGTTAATATTTGTTAGGGCCAAGGCTTAATTTCAAATCATCATAGCCACCAAAGGTCCGCCTAAAAGCGAGTATGAACTTCAATCGTTAATTTCAACTTTTATTAAAGTAAAGTAAAATAAAGTAAAATTAAGTAAAGTAAAATAAAAAAAGTAAAATAAAATAAAGTAAAGTAAAATAAAGTAAAAGAAAATAAAGTAAAGTAAAGTAAAATAAAGTAAAATAAAATCAAGTAAAATCAAGTAAAGTAAAATAAAGTAAAGTAAAGTAAAATGAAGTAAAATAAAATAGAATAAATAAAAAAATATTATAAAAAAAATTAAAAATAGTATTAGTATGAACGTCTATATTTATGATGGATCAACGAGTTTCACACATTGAGTTGGGAATAAATAAAGGTACAACTAAATCTGGCTGGCGCGGGACCAATTTCGTTCAATAAGGAGACTTATTCAACTTTATCGTTCTATCGTGGCGGCATCTGTCTCTAGTGGTGGAAATTATATTGCAATTGAATTTTTTCGCGAATCTGATGCGAAATTGAAACGTATGATTTATCATAAAAAAAACAAACCTTTGAAGTTGTTTAAAAATAATTTTATTCTGCCGGGAGTAGTGGCTCACTCCTGTAATCCCAGGCGTCCGGGATGCAGAGTTTGTGGAAGGTCGTGTGAGGACGACCACTAATCCCCCAACGGGTGGTTGTCATACTTCCACCACGGGTGTCCCAACCCTATCCCCAAGTATTCCCCCGTTGGCGTGGCCGTAACACATATCTCGCAACTGATTAATCAAATGGACGAGCGGACTGTATTGTCCCACCCGTTACAATGGCTCATAACGAGCTTCTAAAAAAAAAAAAGTTTATTCTGTCAACACGATCCTTTTTAACTCAAGTTACGGTGAGTTAGCTAAAAATTACTTATATTTATCCATGTAACTTTACAAAATATAGATGGCGCTACCGCCTAATTATACAGATGAATTTCGTACAGTCTTATCGGAACAGGTCCCGCGTAACCATGGCAACCGAAATCGTAATTGTAATTCTAGCAGTATTATTCCCAATTCAATGGTTTCACATATCTGCCATAAGGTTTAACAAAATCTGGGGATGATTGCCGCTAGATACGTTAAAAACTTATCTTAGCGCCTCTTAGCGGATAATTTTAGTATCTACTCCCTATAATTTCCGAGTACCTCACGGTGGCAATGCAAATATAATATCTTCCCGCAACAAGTTGTGGCTGATGTCGATCTAATTTTTCCGTCATTAGGGGCGCATTGTAGCGGCATTTCTTTTGGAATAATTAATGTAGTTCTCCACTCTTCTCCGGAATTTATACGTGTTTTGAATAGTCGTAATATTTTATATATAAGGAGTGAAGGCGCTTCAAATTCGCTGTTTCGGGAGAAACTATGAAGACGCATTAATGGTAATGAGTGAAGCGTGTTTCCAACGCGAGGATCTGGCCGTGGTATGTCCTATATATGGAGATACTTTGTTTTTCAACACCATTTGTAATAGCCGCTTCCCTAATTGCTTTTTTTTTTGTATTCCAGCTTGTATTATCTGCCTTATAAATTATATTGTTTCGCCCCTGAGCGTTTTTTCCCCCTTTTTCACCACGAAGTTAAAATTATTACTATCCACCGGACACGCTTAATTTTATTTAAAGGCGTTACACATATGACGAAAAGTACTTTCGAAAAATGATTTAGCAGCTCACTACCTGAAAACGAGAGTCAAGCAAGTCGAAATACGTGATTTTTGAAAGAAATTCGAATAAATAATCATTGAGTATTTTTACATTATACTAATTCTTTAATTTTTAACGTCATTAGGTGGTTTATTTTCGCTTGTTCCGGGATTTCGGAGTAGGCTAAGAAGAGTAAGGCTATGACGTCATTTTACTCCGATTCTGTGGTGGCGAGTAGTTAGAGTCGGAGTAAAAACGTTTTTCCAAAATGGCTGCCTGTGAACTTTTTAGCAGATAAATTCTGGCTAGCAGACGACCAAATCCGATTTACTCCTTTACACCTCCTTTTCAGACGAAGTAAAACGACTAGCCCTAATTCTCCGGAACAAGCGAATAGTTTATGGGGCGGAGTAATTCTCATCCCCGGAACAGGCGAATTAAACGTTTTAGGGTTCAAAGAGTACACTTTTAGTCCGAGAACCGGTTAAATAAACCACCTAATTTAACCTTCTTTTTAGTATATTTCAATTAATTAGATTATTATTGAAATTATTACAGATATAAAACTTAGAGGTTCGTTATTTCAAAATGATGTTTTTTGAGTTGCTTGATTTTGCTCTCAGGTAGCGAGTTTATATCAAACTTTTGCTAGGAGAAAATAGTACGTTTCGTTCTACGACGCAAACTTTACCCTTGTTCTTTTCCTTTGTCGTTAGTTCCAGGTGACCAGGTCGTAAGGGTTAGAAATATATAGATATAGATATATATAGATATATAAAAAGATTGTCTCCAATGGGAGTTTACTTTCATAGAAAACAGGGGGGTGGGTTTGAGGGGGTAGAGAAACAGAAAGAGGAGTGCCCCCTAGCGTAGCATCGGGGAATTTATCGCGAAGAATTTGACTGAGCACGTTCGTTGCGAAATCTACGTGATCTGATTGCCGAACTAAAATAACGTTTTACTTTTGGCCAAAAACGTATTTAGGTTACCGAGAACGTATGTGTGTACATTTCAAGGACCCGCTAGCTCCTCCCTCAAAAGGAACGCATCCATTTTCTTCAATTTTAAAGCGCCATCTAGTTAGAACATTTTTCTTTATAATTATGTAAGAAAAATTTTAATTGAACTTCGTTTTAATTCAATTAATTTAGTTCTAGAAATTTTAATTAAAATTCGTTTTAATTCAATTAATTTAGTTCTAGAAATTTAAATTTAAATTCGTTTTAATTCAATTAATTTAGTTCTAGAAATTTTAATTAAACTTTGTTTTAATTCAATTAATTTAGTTCTAGAAATTTTAATTAAACTTCGTTTTAATTCAATTAATTTAGTTCTAGAAATTTTAATTAAACTTCGTTTTAATTCAATTAATTTAGTTCTAGAAATTTTAATTAAAACTTCGTTTTAATTCAATTAATTTAGTTCTAGAAATTTAAATAAAACTGAATTTATCGATATCATTAAATTTAAGTTAAATTTATTTCAGCATAAATATAAAATTTTTCGATACATTCTCAATAATATTGTTTTATCATATACGTTCAAGTTTTTAACCATAGTAATTAAATATATCAAAATTAGTTAAAAACTCGACGGATACTTAATGGTTTGAATTTCATATTTATTTAAAAATTTAAATTTAATAAGTATCCGACGAATTTTTATTTAATTTTTAATATTGTTTTGCCATGATCAGCTAGCTAGGCTAATACCCAAGGCACCACCTTAGGCCTAAGTCATCAAGCGACTTTTGAAGCCCTTAATTCAGGTGGCCGGGTTACAATGCGTAGGAGGGATAGATATTTTAGAACAAGTGATTACTTTTTCCATTTGACTTTCCAATGTGGCCTAGCTAGTACTTCTAGTTTCTGTAAGCGGATCAACGCGCACGTCCTCAGTAACCTAAATCCGTTCTTGGTATTACTTGGGGAAACTTTTTTACGCGAAGAATATTTTCCTATTTTATGGGATCTTAATTTTGGGAGTCTTTTCCTTTGTCCGTATATGTCCAATGCCGATCAGTTTATTAGCCAACTTTTAATGAAGTGAAAGTTCCCTTTGTGTGAAGGATGAGCCTGTTCCCCAAAGATTCCAGAGACCTTAGTCTCTTGTTAAAAGAGTTTTATGTAAGACAAAGACTGATGGGGGAGGTGGTGCTCTTTCTATTGTGATCACCTGCCGACCGAATTGGCAGGTATAGCCGAAGTATGGTTATATACCTAAGGGCAATTGTATTGTTAAATTTATAATAATAATTAGCAATTAAATAGCCAAATTTCCTACGTTCGAAAATCAACTAAATTAAGGATAAGATATTATAGCATTTAATTAATTTTACCTAAATTTATATACTTTAATTATATTTATAATATTTTTTCTCATTTTTAAAATGTAACATGTAAGAAATACGAACAAAGTATTCAGGAAGGCCAGTAGCGGCGCTAAGGGTGGGCTGAAGTGGGCTTTAGCCCCCCTGCATTTCTGAGATGGGCCACATATTTATATTAAAAGGGCCACATATTTATGATTAAGAGGCCACATATTTTAATTTATGAATTTTCATTATCTCTAGAAATTTGTTTTATTGCCAAGAAACCTTTTTTCTTGAAAAAATCTTTCCAAATCAATTTGTTTACTCAAAATGGTAGTAGACCATAAACATATGGATTCGGGAGGAAGATAGCTGAAATTGAGATAAAGTTGAAAAGAAAGGGGCTTATGGGAATTTAGGGAAATATCCCAGGCATGCACGTGTCCCCTCCAGGTCAGATACAAGGTCAGTAGGGGGTCCACAAAACGCGACGAGAGCCGCAACAATAAAACGACCTTGCTCTTCTCGCTTCCTGGAAAATTTTGGGTTTTTTCGATTTCACCACTTTTCCGAAATATGGTCAATCCAAGGTTCAAGCTAAGGGCCACAAAATTCTTAGGGGCCACAAAATAATTAGCCCACCCGTGAAAAAACCTTAGCGCCGCTACTGAGGAAGGCTATTCTGTAAAAATCAAAAATGGCCAAAAAATTTCTATCCGTCAAAAATGGCAATACGCATGTGCAGCAGAGGCTACTATCCAAATATCAAACTATCGATTGTGTAAGTCCAATTTTAAGTAGTTGCAGCTAGGAGCCACAAACACAAGGAGAACGCATTTCATTGGACGAATCTTTACGCCAAACGTTTTACGGGCGGGGGGGAAGACAATTTCCGAATTTTCCCCTTCCGATGGCAGCAGGCGCTAAAGCGTATAGCCAATGAAAACTGTACGCAAGAAAATGCACGACTTTTGACAGATTGCATTCTCCTTGTTTGGGGTGCTGTGTTTGTTGCTCCTACTATCCTAGGTGGCAGTATGTTACGCTATATCCGGTATTTGAGTCAAATCATAAACTAAATGCTTAAGATGACGTAAAATACCTGTTTATTTTTGGCACCATCGACCGTATGTCGAAGCATTTCATTAAAATCTCTCACGTCGGCATTACACCCCGCCACGATTTTAAATTTGACCAATACTCTAGTTTGATATTTCGATAGCAGCCTATTCTGCACACGCGTATTGCCAGGTTTTTATTTGTGGACATTTGTACCTATTTAGTGTGGTTTTTATTTGACGTTTGTGGTAAATTAGGGCTTGGATAAAATTATTCGATTTGTGGATGATTTTATTATTTATTTGAGGACCCTTTAAATTCCATGCCATTCTAATATTTAGCACATTTTAAAATGTGCTTTTTGCGAGGGGCAGGTCACTTCCATTTTGGGTGCATCTTAATCATAGTAAAATGATTAAATCGGGGTAATCAAGATTAAAAAATCTAATCAAGATTAAAAAATCTAATCAAGATTAAAAAATCTAATCAAGATTAAAAAATCTAATCAAGATTAAAAAATCTAATCAAGATTAAAAAATCTAATCAAGATTAAAAAATCTAATCAAGATTAAAAAATCTAATCAAGATTAGAAAATCTAATCAAGATTAAAAAATCTAATCAAGATTAAAAAATCTAATCAAGATTAGAAAATCTAATCAAGATTAGAAAATCTAATCAAGATTAGAAAATCTAATCAAGATTAGAAAATCTAATCAAGATTAGAAAATCTAATCAAGATTAGAAAATCTAATCAAGATTAGAAAATCTAATCAAGATTAGAAAATCTAATCAAGATTAGAAAATCTAATCAAGATTAGAAAATCTAATCAAGATTAGAAAATCTAATCAAGATTAGAAAATCTAATCAAGATTAGAAAATCTAATCAAGATTAGAAAATCTAATCAAGATTAGAAAATCTAATCAAGATTAGAAAATCTAATCAAGATTAGAAAATCTAATCAAGATTAGAAAATCTAATCAAGATTAGAAAATCTAATCAAGATTAGAAAATCTAATCAAGATTAGAAAATCTAATCAAGATTAGAAAATCTAATCAAGATTAGAAAATCTAATCAAGATTAGAAAATCTAATCAAGATTAGAAAATCTAATCAAGATTAGAAAATCTAATCAAGATTAGAAAATCTAATCAAGATTAGAAAATCTAATCAAGATTAGAAAATCTAATCAAGATTAGAAAATCTAATCAAGATTAGAAAATCTAATCAAGATTAGAAAATCTAATCAAGATTAGAAAATCTAATCAAGATTAGAAAATCTAATCAAGATTAGAAAATCTAATCAAGATTAGAAAATCTAATCAAGATTAGAAAATCTAATCAAGATTAGAAAACCTAATCAAGATTAGAAAATCTAATCAAGATTAGAAAATCTAATCAAGATTAGAAAATCTAATCAAGATTAGAAAATCTAATCAAGATTAGAAAATCTAATCACGATTTAAACGAGACTTAATCCATTCTAATCATGATCTAATTTGTTAATTAGATTTAATCATTTTAATTAGATTTAATCATTTCAATTAGATTTAATCATTTTAATTAGATTTAATCTTTTAATTAGATTTAATCTTTAAATTAGATTTAATTATTTTAATTAGATTTAATCATTTTGATTAGATTTAATCAATTTAATTAGATTTAATCATTTTGATTAGATTTAATCAATTTAATTAGATTTAGTCATTTTAATTAGATTTAATCATTTTAATTAGATTTAATCATTTTAATTAGATTTAATCATTTTAATTAGATTTAATCATTTTAATTAGATTTAATCATTTCAATTATATTTAATCATTTTAATCACGATTTAATCAATATAATCGGTCGAATCGAGAATTTATCATTAAAATCTAAATAATCACGATTTAATCAATTTAATCGGTCGAATCGAGAATTTATCATTAAAATCTAAATAATCACGATTTAATCAATATAATCGGTCGAATCGAGAATTTATCATTACTTTTACTGTTTTACTGGTTTTGCAGTTAAACTTTTACTCACTGATGAAATCAATGGATTTTTCACTGATTCGGTTTAAGAGAAAAACATTATTGACGATCACATTCAAAATCTGCACCTACTACCATCCACTTATGCTACTACTGAACTATGCATTTCTGAAATAAATTTCGCGAAATGCATTATGAATGAGTGCAAGCCATGCGCGAACGTTTTTAAACTTGGACCACGTGGGAGGTATCTCCGCCGTGAGCCCTTAGCACCGCAGCCCAGGCTTATTCGCAATTTTATCGCTTTAAAACTTAAAACTAACACTTATCTTTGCAGAATGATTCATCGGAACCTAAAACTGACTATTAGAAATAAGAGTTGCGTTTCTGAAGGTATTAATTTTTGTAAATTTGAGATTTAGACGCGTTTTGTGTGCCATTTATCAGACCGAACGTGGCTGCACTCTCTCCCAAGCAAAGATAATATTTTAGATGTAGAAATTTTGAAAAAGAAGATGTCACTACTGCCCTATCGTCGTACGTTCATTTTCTTCTCGCATGGACAATGCCGTTACCATACGCCCCTATGGTAGACCTTTTCTTATGGGGACCTTATGATAGGCTTATGGTTAAACTTAAATCTTCTCATCGTGTGTTGAAATTTAAATATTTCGAGCTGTAGCTACGATAAGGGGCAGTACTTTACGGGGTCTTTTTGGCATAATACGGAAAATAATTTAAGAGTTTTTCTTTGGAGAAGCAACTTGCTTTAAAGTAAAAGTATTAACCCAATATGTTGAGTCATCGTCCCAACATTTTATAGTAAACGTCGAAGAATCCTCGGAAGAACCCTGTACCCTCTAAATCTGGGACAAGGCTTTAATTTCGCTGTGGACGGCATCTTCCCTGTTTAACAGTCTATTGATAGCGGATGAAAGAAATACGAAGAAATAGATTCTTATCGGATTAAAGCTAATCCTACTACCGATTACTTCCCAGAAATCTTCAAAAATAATCCCTTCGACGAACGGATCTCGCGAGACATCCCCTTCAAATCGTTTTCGCCCCAATACAAGAAACCGTCGCCCTGATCCGAGCAATTGCAAACGAACTCTCCGTGTAGTCGAGTACACTCCTCGTTTAAATTATATCGTGCCTGTACCATATACCGCTCTATTTAAATGACTGTTGTGTACCGAGTAAGCCCCAATTTAGCTTTTCCCCTTCACCGCCAGAGGGCTTTCTATTCGTTATACTTAAACGTCTTCGCGTAAAAGTTTCTCTTTAAGAAAAGGAAAGACTGAATCCATTTTAGCGAATCAAACGATTGGACAAGTTCAAAACTCACTTCTTTTTTTCAAAGTGCCTTTTTTTATTTGGAAACGATTCGTAAATAGAAAGAGGGCGCTGCAATCGTAGGCGGGTAACTCTTTCTTCTCGCTTCGAGTTCGCGGGTTCGGGTTAAACCCTACCGGGAAGCGCGGTCGAAGGCGACTGGCAAGCTGGAGATTCCCCCGTCGATCCGCGCGTGTTCGCCTGCGCTCTCGAGAGAGTTTCCCACGCGTAGCTTTTCAATTTAAACCCTTTTTCCCCTCGAATCGTTTTCTTCGTTCCGTTGTTGTCTGAGTTCGGAGGGAAGTAAAGAGTTTTCGTCAAACAGGAGGGAGAGATTCAGTTGGTTTATCATTTTTGTCCTCCCCTCTCTCGTCGACGTGACGTTCTTATAGCTCTCTTTTACTAGCTCTTTAGGAAATAGCAATGTTCCATGTCACTTTGAGGAAACTATGGATTACACTAGTGCTACACTAGAGCTACGTTTGTGTTACACTAGAGCCACGCTTGTGTTACACTAGAGCCACGCTTGTGTTACACTAGAGCCACGCTTGTGTTACACTAGTGTTACACTAGTGTTACACTAGTGCTACATTAGTCCTATACGTGAGTCCCAATAGAGCTACGCTTGTATTACACTAGTGCTACATTAGTCCTATACGTGAGTCCCAATAGAGCTACGCTTGTATTACACTAGTGCTACATTAGTCCTATACGTGAGGCACAATAGAGCTACGCTTGTGTTACACTAGTGCTACATTAGTCTTATACGTGTGTTCCATTAGAGCTATACTTGTGTGACACTAGCTCTCTCTCTCTTACTAGCTCTTTAGGAAATAGCAATTCTCCCGGTCACTTTAAGGAAACTATGGATTTCACTAGAGCTACACTTGTGTAACACTAGTGCTACTTAAGTGCTACACAATAGTTTCACTAGAGCTACACGTGTTTGGCACTAGTGCTACTTAAGTCCTACGCGTGAGTTCCACTAGAGCTAAATTTGGGTAGCACTAGTGCTACATTAGAGATACACTTGTGTTATACTAGTGTTACATTATAGTTATACTTGTGTTCCACTAGAGCTACACTTGTGTGGCACTAGTGCTACATTATAGTTATACTTGTGTTCCACTAGAGCTACACTTGTGTTCCACTAGAGCTACACTTGTGTGGCACTAGTGCTACATTATAGTTATACTTTTGTTCCACTAGAGCTACACTTGTGTGGCACTAGTGCTACATTACTCCTATAGGTGAATTTCACTAGAACTACACTTGTCTGGCACTAGCGCTACATTAGTCTTACACATGTGCTACACTTGTGTTACACTAGCTTTAAATGAAAATCAATCATTGACGCAAAGTGTAGATAAAAATTCCGTAAAAGTGAAAAACTGTAGTTCAACTAGGCCCAAGTGAGTTAGCCACTTTCAATGTCATTATTCCTGGTGGTAAGCCCAGCATGCTAACAGTGCCCTATCGAAGTACTCGTGGAGAAAACCTCTTTAACTAGTGAGGAGATAAATCGCCACAATCTGGGATCGAATAGACGTGATTTTCCAATAACTACTGAAATATACACCCAACCACGTCTCATGTGTGACTATGTAAAATTTAAGAAATTATCCACATTGTTAAAGTTACTTAAATTTTGCTTTATGTAATACCATAAGTGTATAATATTACTACAGAAGTGTGACACTTTGTATTTTTGACATACAAAAGTTTTACTGAGAGCTATTCAAAAAACAGACTGCATTACGGACTTCGTCACCGTTTTGCGTCCGCTCGCTAACGCGTCACACGTAGCCTTTGACAGCATCTCGCTAGGGGGAGATTTTCTTCTTGTGATGACATCCCTCCGTTACTAGCTCTCAGTAAAATTTCCCCAAAAGTGACCAACTTATGGATAATATTATAGACTTATGGTAATATTTCTTATAAAACGTATTTTACAATCGCAACGGGATTCTGCTATGGTACACGATCAAGCAAATAACATTGTAAGTAATATAAGGAATTGGATACTTCTATTTAAGAGTTATTTTATATACTTTTGGTCCCGCTCATCTACCTTATAAAGGAAGCAGAAATGGTACGATCGAATTGAACCAAAACCAATTTGATCACCAAAAACGTTATCCCTTTCAGAGAAGCGTTACTATGGAAACCCCGTACTAAAATCATCCCGAAATGTTTTGTGCCTTATAGCTCAGATTAAATCACGAATTAAAGCTATCCAATTACCTTGTTTAAATTCTACAACGCTTGGTGGCAGATATCTCCGATTACCTTGTTTAAACTTTCTTGGACCGTGACATTTGGTTGAATTTTTATTCTTTTTAGACAGCTCTCTTTTATCCGGCGTATTTTCTCTTTGTGGGTATTCGAAAAGTTCTCTGTCGTCAAAAGAGAGATTTACCTGATTGAGATTAATGACTTCCCTTTCACCTTTTTCCTCTTTCGACCTTACGCGAATGGGACGAAATATCTGCACGGATTTATCGTTTTTTAAGGAAGTAAAGAATACAATACCTAATAACTAACTAGTTATTTACCGATCGCAGTCAAAGCGTGAGCAAAACGTCAGAGATTACGCGACAGCTGGGTGGTTTTGACAAAGAAAGTATTTTTGCGGTAAAGTAGAATACACGAAGAGGATAAACGTTATTGGACGATAGTAAAACGAGGGGTTATTTGACTATCCCCCAGAAAAATGGTAGATCAAATTTATTTACCAAATTCCACTTAGATAGAAACCTACAATCCAAAATGTATTATTTTTGATTCCAAAGATGAAAAACTTTATTCCGATTAAATCCAAATTATTAGTGTTGTTAATTTTCCGGAAAGGTTTTCGAAAAATTGAAACATAAATTACTTTTTAAGTGTTTTTAATGTTGTTAACTTTTTATCGATATAAAATGTCTAATATCAGTAAACATACTACAAAACATGAATAGTGTTACATTGTTAATCAGTTTAAACTAGTCTAGAGGTTTAGTTTTGCTTTTAGATTTGAAAAAATGAGGCGAAAATGCCGCTTTATTTAAATTTGCAAACAATATATTAAACTAATCATGGAATGAAAACTTTTTTATTTTTTCCGGAAAAATACGGAAAATGTTCCGACTTATAACACTAAGAATTATTGATCCATCTAAAATTGGATTCAAACTGGATGTGTCTTAATTCTAGTTGGATAAAAATTTGGACTTTATATCAAATAGTTTTTGTTAGGGATAGGTCAGCAGTTAATACTTACTACGTACATGTACCTTGCCTTACTAGTACTTACTTTTAATGGTCTATTTTGGACCTACTTTCGCCTGTAGAAGTGCTCCCGCCGCAATACTCCCGTGTTCACTATTAGCAGGAAACTATATAAGTATACACTTGGAATGTCTAAGGAAGATTTTTACGGCCGTGATGAAGCTCGCAGAAATGGGCGTGTCTTAAAGCGGGAAAACTCACGAGAAAAACTCTCGCGCCTCGCTACCCTCATTCGACGAAAACTCGTCATTAAGCCTAGTCATGGTTATTATATTATTAGCTTACCTGATTATCTCTTTTATAACCATACAAATACCTGAAATTAGGTATCACTGCACTTCTTTCGTGAAGAACGTTATAATTACTTTAAAATATTAAGTACGATAACAAATTGAGGTTTTTAAATCCATTGTTTTGTAAGCCTTTTTTTGCGCATTCTTTTCGCGTCAAACCTCCAGCCAATGAATTTGAAATGTCGCGTTACGTCTTACACTTGACGTAGTTAAGCCCCGCCTTTTTCTCGGCGCGCTTTCGTATCACCGTCACAATGGAACCTTAGACATTCCAAGTGTATACCTCTATAGTTTCCTGCTATTAGTGAGCTCATAGATGATTAACAAAATAAAGCCCAAACATACCAATAATAACGGTTATTTTTTTAGATGTAATACGAACTGCAATTTTTCGGATGTATTGAAAACGGTAATTTTCTTCGACGTTGTATAAACAAAATTTTTAGACTGAATTAAAACGGTAATTTTCTTAAAGATAATTTGAACGGTAATTTTCTTAAAGATAATTTGAACGGTAATTTTCTTAAAGATAATTTGAACGGTAATTTTCTTAAAGATAATTTGAACGGTAATTTTCTTAAAGATAATTTGAACGGTAATTTTCTTAAAGATAATTTGAACGGTAATTTTCTTAAAGATAATTTGAACGGTAATTTTCTTAAAGATAATTTGAACGGTAATTTTCTTAAAGATAATTTGAACGGTAATTTTCTTAAAGATAATTTGAACGGTAATTTTCTCAGAGGTAATTTGAACGGTAATTTTCTCAGAGGTAATTAGAACGTTAATTATTTAGGAGAACATTCGAACCCTAGTTTTTAGACGTAACTAGACCGGTAATTTAATAATACGAATGGTAATTTTCTTAAAGATAATACGAGTAATTTTCTTAAAGATAATACGAATGGTAATTTTCTTAAAGATAATACGATTGGTAATTTTCTTAAAGATAATACGAATGGTAATTTTCTTAAAGATAATACGAATGGTAATTTTCTTAAAGATAATACGAATGGTAATTTTCTTAAAAATAATACGAATGGTAATTTTTTTTAAATAATGGGAACGCAAATTTCTTAAAAATAATACGAATGGATTTTTTTTAAATAATGGGAACGCAAATTTTTAAACATTACTGCGAACGCAAAAATAATAAAAGTAATCCAACACAGAATGTAACGGTAAAACCAGTACTATCCCAGCGTTTCTTAGAAATTTGTAAGTCAGCCAAGTCTTAGCCGCAGAAACAAGTAGAGATTGAAAATGAGGACGAAAAGTATAGCAAGAAGAGAGAGATGGCTATTAATCAAAAATGCCCCGTTCTCAGCCTCGCGCCTTCTGCTTCTGGAACGAGCCATCGGAGAAGGGACCCGGAGGAGGCTTTGGCGAGGAGAACAGGGAAGAGCTCGTAGCCAGGGCCGTGTCATTGCAGGCACGAACATCATATCGGTAATCGGTAAATGGCCCATATTTTAAGTCAGCCGCAATGTCCTCTACCCGGCCGAGCTGCTCTCACCTCCCGCGCTGCAATTTCCTTCGGCTACCAGAGAAACGGCTGCAGCTGGATTTCAATTTTTATACGGACGAGATAGAACAGTATCCCTTTTCAATCGATGTTTTGGAATGTTACGCTGGCCATTATACCCGTATTTGATGACGCCAGTGTAATGGTGTTTACGATGGTTTCGTTTAATAGGTCGTCAGTGAAACCTGGTGATAGGCGATACTTTGCTCACACCTACCTGAAACTAATGATTCAACGGGTTGCAAAGAGATACCAATGAGCTTCGCGCGTAGATTGAAAAGTTTTCAAAACTTAAACCAGTTGATGTAAATTAAATTTTTCTAGCGAGGGTTATCAAGTTTTCAGTCTTTAAGATCGCATTTTGGATGGTCGACATGACCATTCTCAAGGTCGAGATGACCATTCTCAAGGTCGATATGAATATTCTCCAGGTCGAGAGGACCATTCTCAAGGTCGAGAGGACCTTCTCAAGGTCGACATGACCATTCTCAAGGTCGATATCGCCATGTTTATACTAGTTATTTCTTATTATAAGATTTTATTATGTTTTCGATTTAAAATTTTGTAGGTTTCGCCGATGGGCAGGTCACGATCATGATTATTAGGGCACCCCTAAAGATTAAATCAGATTAAATCATGATTATTAGGGCACCCCTAAAGATTAAATCAGATTAAATCATGATTATTAGGGCACCCCTAAAGATTAAATCAGATTAAATCATGATTATTAGGGCACCCCTAAAGATTAAATCAGATTAAATCATGATTAAAATGATTAAATAAGCAATAATAGATTAAATCATGATTAAAATGATTAAATAAGCAATAATAGATTAAATCATGATTAAAATGATTAAATAAGTAATAATAGATTAAATCATGATTAAAATGATTAAATAAATAATAATAGATTAAATCAAGAATAAAATGATTAAATAAAGAATAAATCATGATTAAAATGATTAAATAAAGAATAAATCATGATTAAAATGATTAAATAAATAATAATAGATTAAATCATAATTCAAATGATTAAATAAATAATAATAGATTAAATCATAATTCAAATGATTGAATAAAGAATAAATAGAATAAATCATGATTAAAATGATTAAATCGCGGCTGAAATGATTAAATCACGATCGAAATGATTAAACCGTGATCGAAATGATTAAATCGCGATCGAAATGATTAAATCACGATCGAAATGATTAAATCGCGATTGAAATGATTAAATCGCGATTGAAATGATTAAATCGTGATTGAAATGATTAAATCGTGATTGAAATGATTAAATCGTGATTAAATATTTAATCATTTAATCATTATTATTAGGACACAATAAGACCTAGTGACCTGCCCTTCGGGTTTCGCCCATTTGAGCAGCCCACTTTACTTACAACCCACTGTAAACTAATATTAGTAATCGTTGCATTTGATGTAAAACGTCTTACAATCGGCGTAAATAGAATGCTAACGCGTCTTACTGGTCTGGATGCTATATAAATTATGTTGCTTCAAATTGGCTTGACTAATGCCACAAAATGACATTTTCACAAATTACTAGTCGGACCAGTAATAGGTGATTATGAAAAATATCGGTGGTCACGTGATTTGGTTAAGTACTACCAAGTTGAAAGTATATAAATTGGCCCTTATTGTAAATTCGTCTGGCTAGTTGGGCAAGGGTTAACGAGATTTCTATAATTTCATTGTTCAATCGATTTTTCGTTTTTCGTTTTGAGATAAGTTTGCAAAGTCGTTAAATTAAGGTAATTGATTTATTAAATGAAATATTTTTAAATTCTATCCAAATTGATTTTAATTCGTTTTCAGGAATAATGGAAACATGTATGTAACTTAAACCTTGTGTCTTCTATTGAAATTGTGTCTAGAACTATAAGAAATAAAAAAATATATAATAAATTTGTTAACTTTATGTATTTTTAATAATTTTAGAAAAATAGTAACTTTTCGGAAGTAGTTTACATCTGCCCCAATACTAGTTTTGGGTGACGTAGGGTACGCGACGATTGTATTAATAGTTGTAGACTAAACTAATGTTTGTTTCAATAGAAAACAGGGTATTTAAATACGGAGCAGCTACAAAAGAGCGAGAAATGGCTTGTTTCAATAGAAAACAGGGTAATTAAATACGAAATAACTACAAAAGAAACAGAAATTTCTTATTTCAATGAAAAACAGGGAATGTACATTCGGAGAAGCTACAAAGAGCCAAAGATGACTGGTTTCAATGGATAACAAGGTAATTAATTACGAATCAGCTACAAAAGAACCAGAAATTGCTATCCTAACCTATCCTAACCTTAACATAAACCTTACCTAACCTAACTAACCTAACTTAACAATGACAAATAGAAAACATTTTATAAGATAATAAGAAACTAAAATCTTAGTTTAGTCTACAACTATTAATACAATCGTCGCGTACCCTACGTCACCCAAAACTAGTAACTACAGCCAACTATTCAAACAATCAATCCATGGTTGGTACTTTTTACTAAACGCGGACGACCGCGGGCCTCGGTAGGTGCAGACGAATTGAAGCAGCCGACGCTTTGTCAAAAAATAACCAACTCCCGTGAGCCTCTGCGCGCAATTCTTTTTCATAATCACCTATTATATTTTCTCTTTCGGTAATTATCACCAGAGACATCTATCGGTAAACATTGTCTTGCAAGAATGCTCCAAAATAATGTCAATTTGGCAAGTGAAATATACCCGTTAATTATGATAAAACGTTAGGCCTTTGATATTCTTAAAAGACTTCGTTTGATAACCGTACAGCTAATTTCTAGTCAACCTCAGTTCTAATTAAAAACGTAGAAATCTTCAAGTTAAATATTTATAAAAGACATAACATATTTTATACAATATTTTACTAACATATATTCTGTAATTAGTTACGTCACTGTTTTTAAATAGTATTAACAGGAATTTTGGCCAACATGTTAAGAATTCCAACAATTAAACTAGAGTTGTTAATTTGCCGGAAAATAAAATGCGGAAAAATTTCGAAAATATTTTCTGGAAAATTTGGCGAATTGCGGAAAATTTTCCGCAAATCAGAAAAATAAAAAATTGAAACGTAAATTACTTTTTAAGGTTTTTAATATTGTTAACTTTTTATCGATATAAAATGTCTAATAACCGTAAACATACTACAAAACATTGTTAATCAGTTTAAACCAAAAGTAAATATTTTATTTTTGGTTTAAACTAGTCTGGAGGTTTAGTTTTACTTTTAGATTTGAAAATATTAGGTGAAAATTCCGCTTTATTTAAATTTTGCAAACGATATTAGACTAATCATGGAAAGAACACTTTTTTATTTTTTTCTGAAAAATACGGAAAATTAAACCGTAATTAAATCGAACTACGGGTGAGGTCCTAAATTTAGGTCTAGACACAATTTAGAAAAGATTCTTTTGATAGCTAATTAGTCTAACTCACTTTATTAACTCTAATAAAAAACTGCGCTAAAACGACTCAGCTAAATATTCCAACAATCTCCGTATTGAAAATTCAAAGGCTTAAACTTGACGTAAAATAGATTTCAACCCACACTTGCCCCGATCCGTATTTTTCAAAAGAAACTTGTGGATTTTTGGAGGGATTTCCGCGGCAAAACGTAAGAAAACATTGATTTTTTTCGCCGCAAAGTCTCTTCAGAGAGACTAAATAGATTCCGACCCAACAGAGAGGTTCAGAATCCTCGTTACGAACGGCAACTGACGTACTCGCGCGTATCTTGAAGCCGTTCCCGTTGAAACTCCAACGGTCCTTACTTAAACTCTCTCTTACCACCGAACTCGGGTTTTTCATCGGAGGTTTTCTTTATACTTTTAAGCCTCGGTTCCTGATCTATCCGCGAGTGAACGATATTATAATCTCGAAGATGCCGCGGAGGGGCGCTGCGGGAAGGAACACACAATCCCTCCTCTTCCAATCCCGCAGATAACGTCCCAACTCCTCCCTCTCTCCGGAGAATGAAGGGGGGGAAATGTTTGCGGTAACCTTGAATAGATGGCGCCAGGGTTTCATCGACCTCTTCCTCCTTCTTCCTTCTCTTAGCAAAAAAAACAACAAAAACTACCGGTTGGATAAGAACATATTTAGGTAACTGAGAATGAGCGAGTCGAATTTACTCGTAGGTGGGGTGGCGGAGTGCTTAGCACTTTCCCCTCGCAGCAAGAGAAGCTTGGTTCGATCCCAGCTTGTGCACTGGGTGAGAAATCGAAGTTACTCCTTCCACCCCACTGGTTAAAGCGGTTTTCCCCAGAAATGTTCGGTTTCCCCTTCCACAAAAATTTGGTTATGTCAACGGTAATAGTTAGCGTAGGGAGCTGTTGGCTCACCGTGGCATGAAGGGCTTGCCACCACCATCCTACGCACCGTAACCCGGCCACCTGATTTAAAGGCATTAAAAGTCGCTAGATGACTTGAGTCTAAGGTGCTGGCTAATACCGGTGCCTTTGGTTATACAATTTAGGTTAAATTCCACTAAGTAGAGTATAAGTTATCTAATTACAATATTTTACGATGGTTCTCTGACGACGTTATCGTTTCGCTATTTTGTAATTCAGCTTCTTGTGCCATTAATAGATGGCACCACGCTCTCCAGTAAAGTCGTTTTTTTAAAGAATCGGTTAGATTAATTTCCATCTCTAATAACAAGGGTCTTATCATAATACACGTGCCAATGATTGAGCCGACAGTTGATTTAAGTAGATCCTGCCTAGCCTCGTGCGTTCTCAACAACCTAAATACGTTGTTGTTTGGGTGAGGGGTGGAAAAAGCATCAGTTGAAGAGGGGTAGACAAGATGAAAAACCTATCACATCCCGCGTTTTCCATTTCTTATACTCGACGCAACGTCTCCAGAGCCATTGATCTCTCTCCACTCCCTCTCCTCGAAATTAATATACTTTTTCCTGGGCCCTGCAGCTCCCCCTGGTGGACGCGATACGTTACTAGCGTAGTTAAGGAAATCGAAAATTGTATTTATTTCTTCCCCCTTGCCGTCATCGTCCCGAAATGGATGGCTCAAAAGGCCACGATGTCAAAAGTGAAGGAACTGGCATATCATCGTGCCTTATTAAATTACGTGGCTGCCCGGGGGTGTAAATGTGTTCAAGGGCGTATTAAAAGGGGTAAATTCCGTTACCCCTTTGCTCAAATATTTGTATAATGGAAGCGACATTTAGGCGCCGACATTTGAAGTAATATTAACTCCATGATAACGTTGTGCAGGCTACTTTTATATAATTATCTAACCAATTGCCAACCTTGAAACCCTATGAGTAACGATTAGGGTTAAGGGTAATAGTGAGTGTAAAGATCTGTTGGCTCGCCTGGCGTAAAAGGCTTGCCACCACCCTCCTACGCGTTGTAACCCGGCCGCCTGTTTAATGGCAATAAAAGTTGCTAGCTGACTTGGGACTAAGGTGGTGCCGTGGAGCTGATTATATTTCATATTACATAAAACATTCAAGGCTCCCTAAATTTAAAATAAAACTTTACTGGTTAAACACTCCCAGGGTGCCCAAATTTCCAATTATTAAGGTCGCTAATTTGGAGGTCAAAGTAAACATTTTGAAGGTCAAGATCATCATTTTGAAGGTCAAGATCATCATTTTGAAGGTCAAGGTCATCATTTTGAAGGTCAAGATCATCATTTTGAACATTGAAAATCAAGATCATCATTTTGAAGGTCAAGGTAATCATTTTGAAGGTCAATGTCATCATTTTGAAGGTCAATGTCATCATTTTGAAGGTCAAGGTCATCATTTTGAAGATCGAAATAAACTTTCTGAAGATCGAGATAAACATTTTGAAGGTTGAGATAAACATTTTGAAGGTCGAGATACACTTTCTGAAGATCGAGATAAACATTTTGAAGGTCGAGATACACTTTCTGAAGATCGAGATAAACATTTTGAAGGTCGAGGTAAACTTTTGAACGTACCAGTCTACTTTCCAAGTTCTCGTGATCTACTCCTTCCTCAAACGGAATCGTAACAACATATCCATTTATCTTCAAGAAAAAGACTACAATTAGTTAGTGAAACATTCGATTTAACTCTTAATTTAGTTCCTTCAACATTAATTTAATCAATCATTAAAAGCAAAATAGTGGATTCTCAATAATTTTGCCCCGATAAAAAATTAAAACAAGTCCAATAATTCTCCACTAATTTCTAGAAATGTCCAATAGTTCTCCATTAACTTCTTAAAATGTCCAATAATTAAGCATTAATTTCTAGAAATGTCCAAATATTCTCCATTAACTTCTTAAAATGTCCAATAATTCTCCACTAATTTCTAGAAATGTCCAAATATTCTCCATTAACTTCTTAAAATGTCCAATAATTCTCCACTAATTTCTAGAAATGTCCAAATATTCTCCATTAACTTCTTAAAATGTCCAATAATTCTCCACTAATTTCTAGAAATGTCCAAATATTCTCCATTAACTTCTTAAAATGTCCAATAATTCTCCACTAATTTCTAGAAATGTCCAAATATTTTCCATTAACTTCTTAAAATGTCCAATAATTCTCCATTAACTTCTTAAAATGTCCAATAATTAAGCATTCATTCTAGAATGTCCCATAATTCTCCACTAATTTCGTAAAATGTCCAATAATTGTCATTGAATTTTATTGAAATGTCCAATAATTATGTAATAATTTCTTAAAATGTCCAATAATTAATTATTAATTCTAGAATGTCCCATAATTATCCACTAATTTCGTAAAATGTCCAATAATTGTCATTGAATTTTATTGAAATGTCCAATAATTATGTAATAATTTCTTAAAATGTCCAATAATTAATTATTAATTCTAGAATGTCCCATAATTATCCACTAATTTCGTAAAATGTCCAATAATTGTCATTGAATTTTATTGAAATGTCCAATAATTGTCATTGAATTTTATTGAAAGGTTCAATAATTTTCATTTAATTTTATTGAAATGTCCAATAATTTTCATTTAATTTTATTGAAATGTCCAATAATTTTCATTTAATTTAATGTTCAATTTAACTATTAATTAAGCTCGAGCCACTTAATTTAATATAAATCAATGATTTCATTAATTTAAATAATCATAAATATCAAAATTGTAAATTCTCAATAATTTTGTCAAGTTAAAAATTAGGGCATTTCTGTTAACCTAAATAGTACTTCTGACTTAGAACTGTAAACTGGTCGACTCGTACGTTCTTAGTAACCTAAATACCTTCTTGATTATCTAAGTTTCTTTCGGTCTTTTTTCAAAGATTTTTTGCGTACTCTGTTTCTCTCAAATCGGATAAAAAAAGCGCTGTTCCACGAGAGGCGGGTAGAAATAACATTTGATTAGATAAGAGATTTTTTTAAGGTTTTTGGGGGTTGGTAAAACATTTTTCGTAATTTACGATCTCCGGAAATGGGCTGACTCGTCCTTTTTCGGTCTTCTTCGGAAAAACCCCTTTTGTATCCTTCGCCGCTACTCTCAGCCGGGTATTTACCTCTTTTTAAATTCCCCCATCTCTCATTGACTGCAATCTTTTTAGTCCGTCGCTTCATTGATGGCACCCGAATTATACTTTGATCGATGGGCAGCTCACTCCTCTTTCGGGTGCATACTTAATCGGATTGAATTCGATTAAATGTATTAAATCGTGTTAATCGCGATAAATTACCAAGTACGATTAAATAGAGGCAAAGCATATCGAGGGTTTTTCGCTTCGCTTTGTCGCTGTCTGTTCTAGGAATTTAGTGTCCTCTATCTTGTGTGCCTTAAATTATAAATAAATTAATATTAAATTAAAATTAAGAATGATGATATTAAATTAAAATTAAGAATGATGATATTAAATTAAAATTAAGAATGATGATATTAAATTAAAATTAAGAATGATGATATTAAATTAAAATTAAGAATGATGATATTAAATTAAAATTAAGAATGATGATATTAAATTAAAATTAAGAATGATGATATTAAATTAAAATTAAGAATGATGATATTAAATTATAATTAAGAATGATGATATTAAGTTAAAATTAAGAATGATGATATTAAGTTAAAATTAAGAATGATGATATTAAATTAAAATTAAGAATGATGATATTAAATTATAATTAAGAATGATGATATTAAATTATAATTAAGAATGATGATATTAAATTATAATTAAGAATGATGATATTAAATTAAAATTAAGAAGTAAATTAATATAAATTGAAATTAACAATAAATTAATATAAATTGAAATTAACAATAAATTAATATAAATTGAAATTAACAATAAATTAATATAAATTGAAATTAACAATAAATTAATATAAATTGAAATTAACAATAAGTTAATATAAATTGAAATTAACAATACATTAATATAAATTGAAATTAACATTACATTAATATAAATTGAAATTAACAATAAATTAATATAAATTGAAATTAACAATAAATTAATATAAATTGAAATTAACAATAAATTAATATAAATTGAAATTAACAATACATTAATATAAATTGAAATTAACAATACATTAATATAAATTGAAATTAACATTACATTAATATAAATTGAAATTAACATTACATTAATATAAATTGAAATTAACAATAAATTAATATAAATTGAAATTAAACATAAGTTAATATAAATTGAAATTAACAATACATTAATATAAATTGAAATTAACATTACATTAATATAAATTGAAATTAACAATAAATTAATATAAATTGAAATTAACAATAAATTAATATAAATTGAAATTAAACATAAGTTAATATAAATTGAAATTAACAATACATTAATATAAATGGAAATTAACAATACATTAATATAAATTGAAATTAACATTACATTAATATAAATTGAAATTAACAATACATTAATATAAATTGAAATTAACAATACATTAATATAAATTGAAATTAACAATAAATTATATAAATTGAAATTAAACATAAGTTAATATAAATTGAAATTAACAATACATTAATATAAATTGAAATAACCAATACATTAATATAAATTGAAATTAACATTACATTAATATAAATTGAAATTAACAATACATTAATATAAATTGAAATTAACAATACATTAATATAAATTGAAATTAACAATAAATTAATATAAAATGAAATTAACAATTAATTAATATCAATTAAAATAAAGAATAATTTAATTTCAATTGAAATGAAGAATAATTTAATAACAATTAAAATGAAGAATAATTTAATAACAATTAAAATGAAGAATAATTTAATAACAATTAAAATGAAGAATTGTTTAGTATCAATTAAAATGAAAAATAATTTATCAATTAAAATGAAGAATTGTTTAGGATCAATTAAAATGAAAAATAATTTAGTATCAATTAAAAAGAAAAATAATTTAATATCAATTAAAATGGAGAATTTAATATCAATTAAAATGGAGAATAATTTAATATCAATTAAAATGGAGAATAATTTAATATCAATTAAAATGGAGAATAATTTAAAATCAATTAAAATGGAGAATAATTTAATATCAATTAAAATGGAGAATAATTTAATATCAATTAAAATGGAGAATAATTTAAAATCAATTAAAATGGAGAATAATTTAATATCAATTAAAATGGAGAATAATTTAATATCAATTAAAATGGAGAATAATTTAATATCAATTAAAATGGAGAATAATTTAATATTAATTAAAATGGAGAATAATTTAATATTAATTAAAATGGAGAATAATTTAAAATCAATTAAAATGGAGAATAATTTAAAATCAATTAAAATGGAGAATAATTTAATATCAATTAAAATGGAGAATAATTTAATATCAATTAAAATTGAGAATAATTTAATATCAATTAAAGTGAAGAATTAAGTTAAAAATTATTATATTAAATTAATATAAATTAAAATTAGGAATTAAAATAATCAAATTAATATTAATTAAAATTAGGAATTAAAATAATCAAATTAATATAAATTAAAATTAGGAATTAAAATAATTAAATTAATATAAATAAAAATTAGGAATTAAAATAATTAAATTAATATAAATAAAAATTAGGAATTAAAATAATTAAATTAATATAAATTAAAATTAGGAATTAAAATAATTAAATTATTTAAATTAATATAATATAAATTAAAATTAGGAATTAAAATAATTAAATTATTTAAATTAATATAATATATATTAAAATTCAGAATGGAAATTACTAAATAATTTAAATTAAATAAATATTAATTAAAATTAGGGATTAAAATAATTAAATTATTTAAATTAAATTAATATTAATTAAAATTATGGATTAAAATAATTAAATTATTTAAATTAAATTAATATTAATTAAAATTAGGGATTAAAATAATTAAATTATTTAAATTAAATTAAATAGATGTTAAAATATTATTACTGAGCTTTTTCGGTTTCACGACTGTAGATGTCGACTTGAACGCCGGACTATATTCAGCCTTTGGGCAACTTGTTTTTCTGTTTCATTAGTCGGTGACGGGAGGGGATGGTACTTCAAAAGCAATTAGCGTAAAAACCTCGACTTTCTGGGAATTTAAGAGTGTGCTTGAATAGATGGCACTTTCTGGTATTACGCGTTTGGAAACCTAATATGAAAGAGGATGTTTTTTGGGACACCTCCTGACGATCATTGACTCGAAGATTCGTTATTTCTGTTTGCGTCTTTCTCGCGTCTGCAGACATTCTTTGGTCGCGGACGAAAACGTCGTTGCACTACGAAATGCAGACGACGCGTAAAGATTTTTAATTTCTAATTGATTCTCGCCCAAACAGATAGGAATCGAATCACGGGTCGTTTTCCACGTGACTTAATAGAAGGTTGGTTTCTCTACCATTCTTCGCAGAATCTGGAGTAGTTGGTTCTCCGCACACCATTCAGTCATCTTGAATCTCTTCCAGCCCACATCGAAAACAGTCGTAGAACTTGCACTAGTTGATTTGCAAAAGCAGTAGCGTTAAGCTTGTTTTCCACTGGCGCGCGCAACGACGCGTTTCTCAGCTTTGAAACGTTCAAACGATTTTACGCGCGTAAAGAAAATAACATTATGACGCGCGCTAGTCGAATACAAGCTTAACACCTTTCTATTGTTTCGCAATATCCAGACCAAAAGTGACAGGCGAATCCCGAATCGATGTTCTAAATAGAAAAGCTCGTCCTCTATAAATAAATATAGATGAGCCGAAGTCGACGGGCCGTTGCCTTGATGACTGTCGTTTATTCATTAAAAAATTATCTAGATCTCAGCCGCTGCAGTTTGTATCGAGGAGGGGAGGATTTCGAAGCGAAAAAGGCATCGAGGAGCGACAAACCCTCCCTAACTGACCATTTGGTGAGCAGTCGAAGGCCGGAGAAAAATGACAGCGCCGAACATTAAGCGTATATAAAATAAATGTGTCGTCCAAAGAAATGGACGGTGGAGAGACCTCACTCGTACGTATAATCTTCGGGAGCGAGTCCTTGCCGGGTCAAATGTCCAGCAGCACTCGGCCTCGGTCAATACGTATCCGCGCGCATTGATCCATCAGGGGAGCTTCACTTTCATTTTGGGGGTGCCGAGATGCCCGAGAAATAAAAATCGAGAGAGCTTTTTCCGGTTTTAGGAGTCTTTTCGGTAGGTCGACATGACAACGGTTTTGCAAGGCTTGGATCCTCTCTGAAAAGGAGTTTCCCCCATTTTTGTTACTTAATGGCCACTTTCGTTCTCTCGTCTATTAAAAGTCTCTCTAATTCTCGTCAAAGTCCTTTATTTTCACATTTACACCCGGAAAGTATTTTCTCGAAGTGCTGGAAATATTTTTGCTATTTTTATTTGATTACCTTAAGACTGTTTTACGGCCAATTTTGAAAACTTAGGAAAGAGACAAGCGTATACTTTTCTTCTAGAAATGTAGTTTTAATAATAATAATCAGCTAGGCTAATACCCAAGGCACAACCTTATACCCAAGCGTCTTTTAATGCCTTTAATTCAGGTGCCCGGATTACCATGTGTAGGAGGGTGGTGGAAAGCTCTTCATGCCACGCGAGCCAACAGCTCCCTATACACTTAATATTAGCTTTAACTTCGACAAAGCGTTTTACTGGACTAAAGAAAGCAAAGTTCATGGTATCTTTCACCCATTTAAAGTTAAATAAAGTACTTCGTTTTCAAATAAAGCCAAATTTCGTTAATTAAATTATACTAACTTAAAAGTCAAACCTTGGCTATAATTTCACCGACATTTTTGGAATATCAACAAATGGGTTTAGTGGAGATTAAGTGCCCAAGAGATGCACTAGAAAATATGGACTACACTGGTCAGTACAATGGAATAGTACTGCCGTGCAAAGCACAAAAGCATTGACGACCAAAACCTAAATATGGAAAAAACCCTCAAAATTCAAACTTTCTTTGCCTTAAGATACCCCAACTTACTTCTTTCAAGTTTATATAGAAGTCTTGGATTTTTCAACTCAAATTATATTCTGGTACTAAACAATTTACAGGCCAAACGATATTTCAAAAATATCATTAAAACCATGTCTTAAAACGCGAAAAAAATGCGTTTTGATTTGACTTTTAAAGAAAATAAACACAATAATGCGTTTTTGGTTTGAAAATAATGCAAAAACCTAAAATAATGCGTTTTGCAACAAGTCATTTCTCTAAGAACAAAAATTTTAAATTCGAAAATTAGTTCAAAATTGAATTTAACGTATAAAATAAGGAGAAATAAAACCAAAATCTGTAAATCGAAAATTTGGTTGTTAATGCTTTTGTGCTTTGCATGGCACTGTAAGAGTGTAGATAATAGTATTAGAAGTAAATAATATATATCTTACACCATTAAAATGAAACATTTACCTTCGTAGGCTCGAAGCAAATGTTACAGAGTCTAGTACAACTTAAAGATTTAAAATGAAATATTTACCGTCGTAGGCTCGAAGCAAATGTTACAGAGTCTAGTACAACTTAAAGATTTAAAATGAAATATTTACCGTCGTAGGCTCGAAGCAAATGTTACAGAGTCTAGTACAACTTAAAGATTTAAAATGAAATATTTACCGTCGTAGGCTCGAAGCAAATGTTACAGAGTCTAGTACAACTTAAAGATTTAAAATGAAATATTTACCGTCGTAGGCTCGAAGCAAATGTTACAGAGTCTAGTACAACTTAAAGATTTAAAATGAAATATTTACCGTCGTAGGCTCGAAGCAAATGTTACAGAGTCTAGTACAACTTAAAGATTTAAAATGAAATATTTACCGTCGTAGGCTCGAAGCAAATGTTACAGAGTCTAGTACAACTTAAAGATTTAAAATGAAATATTTACCGTCGTAGGCTCGAAGCAAATGTTACAGAGTCTAGTACAACTTAAAGATTTAAAATGAAATATTTACCGTCGTAGGCTCGAAGCAAATGTTACAGAGTCTAGTACAACTTAAAGATTTAAAATGAAATATTTACCGTCGTAGGCTCGAAGCAAATGTTACAGAGTCTAGTACAACTTAAAGATTTAAAATGAAATATTTACCGTCGTAGGCTCGAAGCAAATGTTACAGAGTCTAGTACAACTTAAAGATTTAAAATGAAATATTTACCTTCGTAGGCTCGAAGCAAATGTTACAGAGTCTAGTACAACTTAAAGATTTAAAATGAAATATTTACCGTCGTAGGCTCGAAGCAAATGTTACAGAGTCTAGTACAACTTAAAGATTTAAAATGAAATATTTACCGTCGTAGGCTCGAAGCAAATGTTACAGAGTCTAGTACAACTTAAAGATTTAAAATGAAATATTTACCGTCGTAGGCTCGAAGCAAATGTTACAGAGTCTAGTACAACTTAAAGATTTAAAATGAAATATTTACCGTCGTAGGCTCGAAGCAAATGTTACAGAGTCTAGTACAACTTAAAGATTTAAAATGAAATATTTACCGTCATAGGCTCGAAGCAAATGTTACAGAGTCTAGTACAACTTAAAGATTTAAAATGAAATATTTACCGTCGTAGGCTCGAAGCAAATGTTACAGAGTCTAGTACAACTTAAAGATTTAAAATGAAATATTTACCGTCGTAGGCTCGAAGCAAATGTTACAGAGTCTAGTACAACTTAAAGATTTAAAATGAAATATTTACCGTCGTAGGCTCGAAGCAAATGTTACAGAGTCTAGTACAACTTAAATATTTAAAATGAAATATTTACCGTCGTAGGCTCGAAGCAAATGTTACAGAGTCTAGTACAACTTAAAGATTTAAAATGAAATATTTACCGTCGTAGGCTCGAAGCAAATGTTACAGAGTCTAGTACAACTTAAAGATTTAAAATGAAATATTTACCGTCGTAGGCTCGAAGCAAATGTTACAGAGTCTAGTACAACTTAAAGATTTAAAATGAAATATTTACCGTCGTAGGCTCGAAGCAAATGTTACAGAGTCTAGTACAACTTAAAGATTTAAAATGGAATATTTACCGTCGGAGGCTCGAAGCAAATGTTACAGAGTCTAGTACAACTTAAAGATTTAAAATGAAATATTTACCGTCGTAGGCTCGAAGCAAATGTTACAGAGTCTAGTACAACTTAAAGATTTAAAATGAAATATTTACCGTCGTAGGCTCGAAGCAAATGTTACAGAGTCTAGTACAACTTAAAGATTTAAAATGAAATATTTACCTTCGTAGGCTCGAAGCAAATGTTACAGAGTCTAGTACAACTTAAAGATTTAAAATGAAATATTTACCGTCGTAGGCTCGAAGCAAATGTTACAGAGTCTAGTACAACTTAAAGATTTAAAATGAAATATTTACCGTCGTAGGCTCGAAGCAAATGTTACAGAGTCTAGTACAACTTAAAGATTTAAAATGAAATATTTACCGTCGTAGGCTCGAAGCAAATGTTACAGAGTCTAGTACAACTTAAAGATTTAAAATGAAATATTTACCGTCGTAGGCTCGAAGCAAATGTTACAGAGTCTAGTACAACTTAAAGATTTAAAATGAAATATTTACCGTCGTAGGCTCGAAGCAAATGTTACAGAGTCTAGTACAACTTAAAGATTTAAAATGAAATATTTACCGTCGTAGGCTCGAAGCAAATGTTACAGAGTCTAGTACAACTTAAAGATTTAAAATGAAATATTTACCGTCGTAGGCTCGAAGCAAATGTTACAGAGTCTAGTACAACTTAAAGATTTAAAATGAAATATTTACCGTCGTAGGCTCGAAGCAAATGTTACAGAGTCTAGTACAACTTAAAGATTTAAAATGAAATATTTACCGTCGTAGGCTCGAAGCAAATGTTACAGAGTCTAGTACAACTTAAAGATTTAAAATGAAATATTTACCGTCGTAGGCTCGAAGCAAATGTTACAGAGTCTAGTACAACTTAAAGATTTAAAATGAAATATTTACCGTCGTAGGCTCGAAGCAAATGTTACAGAGTCTAGTACAACTTAAAGATTTAAAATGGAATATTTACCGTCGGAGGCTCGAAGCAAATGTTACAGAGTCTAGTACAACTTAAAGATTTAAAATGAAATATTTACCGTCGTAGGCTCGAAGCAAATGTTACAGAGTCTAGTACAACTTAAAGATTTAAAATGAAATATTTACCGTCGTAGGCTCGAAGCAAATGTTACAGAGTCTAGTACAACTTAAAGATTTAAAATGAAATATTTACCTTCGTAGGCTCGAAGCAAATGTTACAGAGTCTAGTACAACTTAAAGATTTAAAATGAAATATTTACCGTCGTAGGCTCGAAGCAAATGTTACAGAGTCTAGTACAACTTAAAGATTTAAAATGAAATATTTACCGTCGTAGGCTCGAAGCAAATGTTACAGAGTCTAGTACAACTTAAAGATTTAAAATGAAATATTTACCGTCGTAGGCTCGAAGCAAATGTTACAGAGTCTAGTACAACTTAAAGATTTAAAATGAAATATTTACCGTCGTAGGCTCGAAGCAAATGTTACAGAGTCTAGTACAACTTAAAGATTTAAAATGAAATATTTACCGTCGTAGGCTCGAAGCAAATGTTACAGAGTCTAGTACAACTTAAAGATTTAAAATGAAATATTTACCGTCGTAGGCTCGAAGCAAATGTTACAGAGTCTAGTACAACTTAAAGATTTAAAATGAAAATTTTACACTGCGTAGGAATATTCACATCTTTTTAAACCATAAAAAGCAGTAGCAAGATACTTATCTCGTAAGAGGTATATTATATACTTTTGATAATAGTTACTTCTTTGATAGTTAAAAACTATCGAAATGTATTTGAATTAAACAGATCATTTCTTTAATCTAAAAACCATTTAAGGTTCGGTTAGGAGTAATCAATCGGTAATCGATGTACGTTGAAGGGATTATCCCTTTGGGGTGACCCTGCCGAATCCCCCCGGCACCCAGTATCTGGAACGACCTTAGAATAGGGGTCAATTTCAGGGTCAACGCTTACTTAGAATCAACACAAATTTCGTCGGGTCTCGTCTTGGCGAGTTATCTCTCGGGCCAAATCGGAATCTGTATTTTCTCGTCCGATTCCATGACTTTACTTTCTACAAGGTCTCAGCGGGGCCATTTCGCAAACTTGCAGGGCTCCTTTCGTCTGGACCAAATGACCAATGAAGCGGAAGGCGGGTCGCCCGTGTCCGCGATTGTGATCCTTGCCAGTCGCTATCATCAGTTTATTTTCCTTTTCATCTGATATATTTCTCATCCCAACGCCCTTTCATTTTTGCGACTCGCTGTATTGAAAATGACGAAGGCAATCAAGGAGCGGATTAACTGTCCTGGCCTAGTTTCGAAGGAGAACAAAGTGTCTTGTTTACCCTCGCGTTCGCCTCGAACCATTTCCAGCTGACTTTCATTTGATAGAATCTTCGATAAGCCGACTTTTTCGTTCAAGGTTTAAAATTGCGTTAAACGGTGATGACCTCGCGTTGACAACTATGTTGGCTGACTAATTTTCAAATTAAATGATGTCGGTATTTTCCAACAAGAACGTTTTTAAATTGCTGACAATCTTGCAGTTTATTTTTCTGAACTGCTAGCTAAGCTTCTTTTTCAAACGGAAACCCATCTATTGGCAGCCCAGCGGTCCTACAATTCCTATAAAATCCTATCCTATATTATCCATTAATTTCTTGAAATGTCCCAAATTCTCCATTAATTTCTTTAAATGTCCAATAATTATCCACCATTTTCTTGAAATGTCCAATAATTATCCACCAATTTCTTTAAATGTCCAATAATTATCCACCAATTTATCGTAATGTCCAATAATTATTCACCAATATCCACCAATTTCTTGAAATGTCCAATAATTATCCACCAATTTCTTGAAATGTCCAATAATTATCCACCAATTTCTTGAAATGTCCAATAATTATCCACCAATTTCTTGAAATGTCACATTATTATCCATTAATTTCTTGAAATGGCCAATAATTATCCAATAATTTCTTTAAATGTCACATTATTATCCATTAATTTCTTGGAATGGCCAATAATTATCCAATAATTTCTTGAAATGTCCAATAATTGTCCCTTAATTTCTTGAAATGTCCAATAATTCTCTAATAAGTTCTTGAAATGTCAAAAATTCTCCATTAATTTCTTTAAATGTCCAATAATTTTCCATTAATTTCTTGAAATGTCCAATAATTCTCCACTAATTTCTTGAAATAGCCAATAATTATCCAATAATTTCTAGAAAGGTCCAATAATTGTCCCTTAATTTCTTGAAATGGCTAATAATTCTCTAATAAGTTCTTGAAATGTCGAAAAATTCTCCATTAATTTCTTGAAATGTCCAATAATTCTCAATTAATTTCTGGAAATGTTCAATAATTCTCAAATAATTTCTTGGAATGTCCAATAATTCTCCATTAATTTCTTGAAATGTCCAATAATTCTCCATTAATTTCTTGAAATGTCCAATAATTCTTTATTTTTGTAAAAAAATTATCCTTTAATTTCTTGAAATGTCAAATAAGTTTGAGTTAGCATATGTTAAAGAAATTTATTTAGCTTCATAATTTGTGATTGAAATCTATAGCTACGGCCTCTTTCGGTTGCAAACCTCAATCGACAATTGAAAGTGAACGAATTAGCGCCATCTTTGTTCGTATCGGTCGTGAAATTCGTCGTATTTGTACATAAAATTTTCATTATTGCGTTTTTAACCTGAAATCTTATACTAGCACAAAGCCCTCCTACAGACGGCAGGAGGCATGTTGTTTATAAGTTGTTCACCAAATTTAAAATTCTTCTCCACATATCAATCTCGACATTTTAAAAATAATTAAAAATTACGAATCCAAATATCTCAGGAAATATTTTAAAAATAATAATTTGTTTTTATACGAGATAAATTATACTATTTTGGAAACGCGGAACATTAAACAGACGCTAAATTATATAGACTTTCTATGAAATTCTATAGAAAGTCTATATCGTATATTTAGAACTATTTTTACTATAGGATATTATAGGATACGTATAGAAAGAGTATCAAAAATTTCCAGTAAGATTCCCATTACGATGCTTTAGAAGCTATAGAATTTCTCTAGAATTTCTATAGAAACGTGGTGTAAGGGATAGCTCTCTGAAATGTGATCGACCGTTCTTCTATTTGCGATTTAGTTTCCATACATTTCGGCGTCTTTAAAATTTAAAGGCTTTTAAAAGGTTATACGTGTAAATTTTGCGACAGGGAAATTTATGGCATCGTTTAAATTTTGGGAAATCATGAAATTTCTATTCCGTATTGCCGACGTTAAATTATCTCTTTAATGTACGTAAACCAATACCTTATCCTTCACTTTGACTGAACATTCGATTAAGCGCTTACTCTTACTATAGCACCTCAAATTCCAGGTGAAACTATAGTCCGTTTCATCTATAACAGCTAGCGTAGTCCAAGGCCACCCCACCTTCCAACCTTTGGTCGTTCAATTTGGAGCGGGTCACGCGGGGTAAAAGCGAAGTTGACTTTCCCGCAACGCTGGTAAACGCCTGTAAAATGGGCTTTCGCGAGAAACACTCAAGCCAGTGTGTTGTCTCGGGATTTATAGCTTAATCGCCTGCAAGCCCAGCATGCTTTCGGATTTCTAGGAATCCAACGCCTCCTGGGATACGAAGGTTTCGCGATAAATTGGCACCAGATGGCGGCCATTGCTAAAAGGGAGAGCATAACGGGGGAGGGCTTTCGCCTTAGATATGACGACGTCACGCGAAAGTAAATTTTAGCGTTCTACGTTAAAGCTAGCGCCGCCGCCGTTTCATTTATTTTTCAGCGCCGCTTACGCCGCCGCCGATAAATTTTGATCCCGCCGCCGAATTGTTTATTTCTTTTCCTTTAAAAAACATTTTGGAATTTCTTTTTCCCAATTTTCAAAACGGGGGGAGAAAATTTTGACCCTTCGCGCCGCCGCCGCCGCCGCCGACGCCGCCGCCGACGCCGCCGACGCCGATAAAATACAACGCCGAAGAGGACTTTTGAAAAATCAGCGCGCCGCACCACCGCGGGATGATTTTCGCGAAATGCCGCCGCCGACCCAAATCAAATCGGCGCTATCCTCCTAATGTTATTAATTATTTAATTAATTAATTAATTAATTAATACATATTCCAACGCAGTATATTTTTAACATTTCAGGCGATTTGGAAAAGTAATAGCGTTGCCAGATGTAAAAATGGAAATTATAGTATACAAACTCAAAAATTATTGAATTATTTGCAAATTTATTTCATTAGCAGTATGTAGGCTAGTTTCGATAATGTTTAAACATTAAAAGTTAATTTTAAAGAACAAACCACCAAAAATTGCCGTTTTCAACTTCAAGATTTAATTTAAATAAAGGCGACTAATAACCTTTTTGGGCTTAACATCAGTACAAAATTTTAGTGCGTTCGAAAAAATTTGACAATATGGTAAGGCCTATCAGAGTTATTGAAATTATGGCACACTGGTGAAATTATAGTACGTTCCAAATTCCTAGCTAGAATTAATGACTTGTACCATAATTATGGTACGTAGGGCAAGGTGATGCGCTAAATGTTTCACTTTTACACACAATCCTTGTGTGTATTAGATTCACGTATGGTGGTACATTAAAGGTACCATGACATATCATGTCCTCACCGGCATTGCTAACATTTTAGTAATTGTTGGTGATTTAATTTCTAAAGATTTTCGACTTCAAATGCACATAACTTTTTAAATTAAGACCGACTTTGTTGTAAATTATATTTTAAGCTTGTACTGATTATTTCTGAATTAGGTTTTCGGTTGCATTAAGAAATTTTAATTTTAAGTGACATTTCTGGCCAATATTCCTTTAAATAAAAGATCATACATAGCCGACTATAGAGTTTGTGCAGCTGCGACTGGACATATAACTAGTTTGTCTATGGTTTATCTTTATACTGCCAAAGCTGAGAATTTTTTATGCATCGATCTGGCAGCATTTTTCAACAGGGGGCAAGACAGTCAGAGAGGGATTTATTTAACTGCCTATTCGCGGGACCCAACCGACCCGCGTACGCGTTATCAATGTAATATTTGAATTTCGTACCAAATGATACAGGCGCCATCTAGCTCCAAAAAATTCGCTCGCATGTCGCTACCTCATTTTCCAAACCAGGTAACTGAAAAAATTCAGTTCGTTTGGAATCAATTTAAATTAAAGTGTTCGTGTTTCACTACTTTTTTTCAAAACCAGGTATCTCAAAAATTCGGTTCGCGTTTCGCTACCATATTTCCAAAGCCTGGTAACTCGAAAGTTTCGGTTTGTTTGGAAATCAATTTAAATTAGGGTTTTCGCGTTCCGCTAACTTATTTCCAAAACCAGGTAACTCTTAAATTTCGGTTCGTTTGGAATCAATTTAAATTAAAGTGTTCGCGTTAGGCTACTTTTTTTCCAAAACCAGGTAACTCGAAAGTTTCGGTTTGTTTGGAAATCAATTTAAATTAACGTGTTCGCGTTTCACTAGCTTATTTCCAAAACCAAGTAACTCGAAAGTTTCGGTTTGTTTGGAAATCAATTTAAATTAAGGTTATCGCGTTCCGCTAACTTATTTCCAAAACCAGGTAACTCGAAAATTTCAGTTTATCTGAAAATTAATTGAAATTAAAGTGTTCGCGTTAGACTACTTTTTTTCCAAAACCGGGTAACACGAAAAATTCCTCTTGGGTTTGTTAAGTTAATGTACAAGATGATTTTGTTCATATTTAAATTTAAATTTAATATATACTTAATATATCGGCGCGGGGGGGGGGCATTGCGTGTACTCAAATGTCCGTGACATCTTGTTATGACCTAGCTAAATAAGAGATACACTTCTGATATTATAAATAGAGAGTCAGTCGATAATGGCTGCCTGCAGGTATGTGTTGGTGGGAAAGGTGCCTCAACGTTTCTAATATTACAAGCACTTTTGTTCCTATTCGGAAGTTTTGGAAAACCCCAAAGGCTTAAGCGCTCTCCGTCGACTTAACCTAAGATGTCGGTCTCGCTCGTACAGTGTAGACTGTACCCTACGCCCCCACGTTTGGTGCGGAAATAGGAAAGCTATTCAATTAAGTAGTTGTTAACCTTACAACCTCGCGTACTTCGTCTGCTGGGATTTCCACGTTTATTCCTACTTTCAATTTACCGTTGGCTTTATGGAGGGTGTTAAGGCAAGTCCCTTCACGCGCGAACGTCGGGATGCTTTGACAACGCGCCCTCGAAGCTGAGACGTTCGCCGTTCCTAACGTCGAGCGCTTAACCTCCGTCATTCGAGCAAAACGGGATTAAATAGTTTGAATGTATAGTTTTCCGAATGAGATTTAGGACCGGAGAGATCCGTTGGGGATTTGCACCCCCGTTTTCAAATAATTGCTAAGCCATCCCCTTAAAACGTGTAGGCGAAACTTCTAGGAGTGTAGACGTATTCTGCATAATTTACACTTTTACAAGTTTCCACTACGCGTTTTGGAGAAGTGGCTTAAAGGGCCACACCGGTTTTGGAAAAATTCGGCCCGAATTTAGCACGTGATAGCAGATACGACCAATCATATTCTAGAAACTTGTCCGTGAAACAGGTCAAATTCAAACACCAGAGGGGCCTTTAACCCGTATAATGTTTCGCGGTCGACACCGTAAAAACTAAACACGTACCTTATCTGGGCCTGAGATCAAGGTAGTTTTCAATGGAAATCAGGGTTACCAGTAAATGAAAATATTAAAAAGTACAAAAAACGCCCAAAAAGTTTAACCAAAAAAAAATAAAAATTACAAAAACCACCAAAAAAAGTTTAAAGCAACTGTCGGCTTTATATTTGCTACCTGTATTATGATATGGCCCTTGCTATTAGAGATGGCAATGAGTCTATTCGATTCTTCGAAAAAGCGACTTCACTGGAGAGCGTGGTGCCATCTATTAATGGCAAATGAAGCTAAAATTCAAAATATCGAAACGATAACGTCGTCAGAGAACCTTTGTAGAGTATTATAATTAGCCAACTTATAATCTACTCAGACGAAGTTAACCTAAATTATATATCCCATATATAATATATTTTTAAAAATTACAATAATTGAAGCTATTGTCCAATTTAAAAACGAGCCAATCAACGCTAGGGGTACTTTTATGTCCCACCTTTTGGGTCAAAATGTAGCTTAAGCGTCTTGTTTTGATTCCAACGCTAGTGGCATCTGTTGAAAAAAGAGCTACTTTACGTCGAGCCAACACTTGCTTTAACAAAAAACCAAAACTACAAAAAAAAAGCCCAATTTCACAACCAATGGTGACGTTGGAAAAACGCGCCGTACTTCGGCCTATAGGCCCTCTGGGCGAATACAGTCTTAAGTTTTGTATTCGGCCAAAAGGCCTAACAAAACTTAGTTTCCCCAAAATGTTGATATCCTCTTATTTTTAGCGTTGAACTTACAAGGAGACATCCCGAGGTGTTTCTCCCCAAATGTTTTCAAACTTAGGGGTACCTTGAAAGCCAATAAAGGGAAAAGTTTCAATTCGTTTCGCCAAGACAAACAAAAATGTTTTTCACAAATCAAATTTAAACTTTCTCTACCTATTTATTTGGTTAAAATTTACTTTAACTTAATCTAACCCGTCGCATATTTAATAAAAACATAGGCTAATATTATAATATATTAAACAGTATATAAATATATTAATAAGAGCAGGATTCCCAATGAACCGAAACCCGCTAATTGGGCTATATGCAAAAATATTCCCAGTCAAAATTCGATCAAATGGGATTCGGTCGAATGGGATTCGGTCGAATGGGATTCGGTCGAATGGGATTCGGTCGAATGGGATTCGGTCGAATGGGATTCGGTCGAATGGGATTCGGTCGAATGGGAGTCCTTTTTAAAAGGCCATCCAGAAGTTGAATTTTTCATATGTAACTAATACATCTACGTGAATGGAGTATTTTTCGTAATATAACACTATTATTGGTTGTAATTTATCAATCCTACACTCATTTGGTACTTACAATTTTTAGTTGTTAACGAGGGGCAGGTCACTTCCTTGATTAACGACGCACCCCTCAAAAGATTAAATCCGATTTAATCGTGATTACTTTGATTAAATTCAATTTAACCACGATTAAGTTGATTAAATCACGTTTAATCGTGATTAGAATGTTTAAATCTGATTTAATCGTGATTAGAATGTTTAAATCTGATTTAATCGTGATTAGAATGTTTAAATCTGATTTAATCATGATTAAATGATTAAATCTGATTAAAATGATTTAATCGGTTTAAAATGATTAAATCCTGATTAAAAAAATTATATCGTGATTAGTATGATTAAATCGTACTTTAGTTTTGATTTTAATGATAAATTCTCGATTCGACCGATTATATTGATTAAATCGTGATTAAAATGATTAAATCTAATTAAAAAGATTAGATCATGATTAGAATAATTAAATCTCGTTTAAATCGAGATTAGATTTTCTAATCTTGATTAGATTTTTTAATTTTGATTACCCTGATTTAATCACGATTACCCTGATTTAATCACGATTACCCTGATTTAATCACGATTACCCTGATTTAATCATTTTACCATGATTAAGACGCACCCAAAATGGAAGTGACCTGCCCCTCGGTTGTTAAGCGATTAGGTTGATTCCTACGAATCCACTTTGAGGTAACCTAGTATATTCCAAAATCATTCGATAATTTAATTGTAATCTTTACTATGTCCCTCAGATTTAGATACTTAATTAGAACTTTTTCGTTAGTTTATACCTTAACCCTTCATGTCACGCGAGTCAACAGCTCCCTACATTAACTATTACCCTTAACCTCAACAGGTTTTATGGAAAGGGGAAATCGATGAAATACCCTTTTAAACAAATTCGATAAAAATTTCAGAAATTAGTGCAAAAATAAAAATAAATATTTTTTACGATAAAAAAATAAAATATATTGTCCCACTAAAAGAACTCCTGTGACACAGTTTTGCCTCAAAAAAACAGTATATTACTCTACCTAGCGATGTAAAATTTAAACTCTATGTCTTATTATATTTACTTATTTATTAATCATATTCTTTCCCGATGTAATAGTTTTAGTATTTTGCAAAACGGAGGGATTCTACGAAGGAACAAATTTCGAACCAATAGCATCAGTAATATAGAGATAAGATATTTATAATATCATAAATATATAATATTTATATTACAATTTCATTCGATCGACACTATGCATATCAAAATGGATGAAAGCTACAACTTTCATTTCTGTGTTTCCGTGAAAAAATAGGTCTACACCTTTTCCGCTTAGAACGTTCACATTGGCAACTTTTTCTCGCGTTTGGGGTCTTATCGTAGCTACAATGAATAAGGCTACTCATAAATATCGAAACACACTAGATGCAAAGCTTATAGTACGGCTGGTACGACTTGTTGGTTGTTGCCAAAGGTATTAAAAATTTGCATACTAGAAGCGTACGGCCATCCATTGGAAAATTCTAATGAAACTAGCTCAAGACTATCGATGGGCATTCGCTTGAAAGAAGCTTGCGGTAATCGATGGATATTCGCGTGAAAGAAGATTACGATGATCGATCGTCATTCGTGTGAAAGAAGCTTACGGCCTTCGATGGGCATTCACGTGAAATAAGCTAACGATAATCGATCGGCATTTGCTGAAAGAAGCTTACGGCCTTCGATGGGCATTCACGTGAAAGAAGCTTACGATAATCGATGGGTATTCGCGTGAAAGAAGCTTACGATAATCGATGGGTATTCGCGTGAACGAAGATTACGATGATCGATTGGCATTTGCTGAAAGAAGCTTACGGCCTTCGATGGGCATTCACGTGAAAGAAGCTTGCGGCCTTCGATGGGCATTCACGTGAAATAAGCTAACGATAATCGATCGGCATTTGCTGAAAGAAGCTTACGGCCTTCGATGGGCATTCGTGTGAAAGAAGCTTACGATAATCGATGGGTATTCGCGTGAAAGAAGCTTACGGCCTTCGATGGGCATTCACGTGAAAGAAGCTTACGGCCTTCGATGGGCATTCACGTGAAAGAAGCTAACGATAATCGATCGGCATTTGCTGAAAGAAGCTTACGGCCTTCGATGGGCATTCACGTGAAAGAAGCTTACGGCCTTCGATGGGCATTCACGTGAAAGAAGCTAACGATAATCGATCGGCATTTGCTGAAAGAAGCTTACGGCCTTCGATGGGCATTCACGTGAAAGAAGCTTACGATAATCGATGGGTATTCGCGTGAAAGAAGCTTACGATAATCGATGGGTATTCGCGTGAACGAAGATTACGATGATCGATTGGCATTTGCTGAAAGAAGCTTACGGCCTTCGATAGGCATTCACGTGAAAGAAGCTTGCGGCCTTCGATGGGCATTCACGTGAAATAAGCTAACGATAATCGATCGGCATTTGCTGAAAGAAGCTTACGGCCTTCGATGGGCATTCGTGTGAAAGAAGCTTACGATAATCGATGGGTATTCGCGTGAAAGAAGCTTACGGCCTTCGATGGGCATTCACGTGAAAGAAGCTTACGGCCTTCGATGGGCATTCACGTGAAAGAAGCTAACGATAATCGATCGGCATTTGCTGAAAGAAGCTTACGGCCTTCGATGGGCATTCGCGTGAAAGAAGCTAACGATAATCGATCGGCATTTGCTGAAAGAAGCTTACGGCCTTCGATGGGCATTCGCGTGAAAGAAGCTAACGATAATCGATCGGCATTTGCTGAAAGAAGCTTACGGCCTTCGATGGGCATTCGCGTGAAATAAGCTAACGATAATCGATCGGCATTTGCTGAAAGAAGCTTACGGCCTTCGATGGGCATTCGTGTGAAAGAAGCTTACGATAATCGATGGGTATTCGCGTGAAAGAAGCTTACGGCCTTCGATGGGCATTCACGTGAAAGAAGCTTACGGCCTTCGATGGGCATTCACGTGAAAGAAGCTAACGATAATCGATCGGCATTTGCTGAAAGAAGCTTACGGCCTTCGATGGGCATTCGCGTGAAAGAAGCTAACGATAATCGATCGGCATTTGCTGAAAGAAGCTTACGGCCTTCGATGGGCATTCGCGTGAAAGAAGCTAACGATAATCGATCGGCATTTGCTGAAAGAAGCTTACGGCCTTCGATGGGCATTCGCGTGAAAGAAGCTTACGATAATCGATTGGCATTCGCATGAAAGAAGCTTACGGCCTTCGATGGGCATTCGTGTGAAAGAAGCTTACGATAATCGATGGGTATTCGCGTGAAAGAAGCTTACGGCCTTCGATGGGCATTCGCGTGAAAGAAGCTTACGGCCTTCGATTGGCATTCGCATGAAAGAAGCTTACGGCCTTCGATGGGCATTCGTGTGAAAGAAGCTTACGATAATCGATGGGTATTCGCGTGAAAGAAGCTTACGGCCTTCGATGGGCATTCGCATGAAAGAAGCTTACGGCCTTCGATGGGCATTCACGTGAAAGAAGCTTACGATAATCGATGGGTATTCGCGTGAAAGAAGCTTACGGCCTTCGATGGGCATTCACGTGAAAGAAGCTTACGGCCTTCGATGGGCATTCACGTGAAAGAAGCTTACGATAATCGATGGGTATTCGCGTGAAAGGAGATTACGATGATCGATCGTCATTCGTGTGAAAGAAGCTTACGGCCTTTGAAGGACATTCACGTGAAAGAAGTTTATTATGATAGATGTGCATTGGCGTGAAAGACGATTACGGCCATTGATAATACCCCATAATATAGCAATTCTAACTTTTATCGGTTTTGGTTGTGGAAACTGAAACCTATAACGTATTTGTAGTTGAAATTCCTTTTCATCCGGCCCTTTTCTATACCAAAAAGAGTCACTTTGAAAGTAATAATAGCCTTAAAAATGGTTTTACCCATTTACTTAAACGGCCTTGAGTCGTTCATTCCGAATCTCTCTACAACCTGAAATAGCGGATACATATTTTCTGCCGGAAGTCTAGAGTGTTGCCAAAAATTCTTACAAAATATGATTATTCCACTTAAAAAAAATAAGAAAAAACCGTCGCTTTTCTGTGGGAGTGTGCACGCGTTAGAGGACCGAGATTACCTGTACACCGAGCGACAAACTCTCATCTTCAAAATTACCCAGGGCATTTTTTTTTATTTTTAGTTTTGGCGGTAAAAGAAATATTTTTATAATATATTTTTCTTTCGACGAAAAAGAAAATATGTAGGGTTTTTTTTTCAGCTAGAACGTTTTGGAAGATTTTTTCAGTCCGACGTATTCATATATCATAATGTCAAGTTTATTATATAGTTGGAAAGTTTCTGTATGAGGTAGAAAATAGCGTGTCGGATTGTGGCGCGTGCCTCAGCGGCGGAGGGTTTAGCCTGGCGGTGAACTGCCATTTGCCGTTGACCTTGCTGGCTTCGGATGGCGTCGAAAAATGTCGTTTCTATTTGCCTAAATCCGGCGTGAAATTGCAGTTTCCGCACGCTCGTTCCAGACATTCGCCTTCTCGATTGCTTCGATCTTGTTGCGTAAATATGAAGAGGCCAGTGCGTCTTTCAATTAAATACCTTTCATAGATCGTTCCAATATTCTTATTTTGAATATGACTGGCACAAGCATTAATTTTAATCTTGAATATCCCGTGTCCAAGTAATTATTTTGTTTTGAATATGACTGGCGCAAGATTATATTTTGATTTTGACGGCCCTTGAAGGAACTTTTTTATTTTGAATATGACGGTACGATGCTACAATTATTATTATGAATATTCAGGATCCATGCAACTATTATTTTGAATATTCCGGATCCAAGCAACTATTTGGTTTTGAACATTCCGGATCCAAGCAACTATTTTGTTTTGAATATTCCGGATCCAAGCAACTATTTGGTTTTTAATATTCCGGATCCAAGCAACTATTTGGTTTTTAATATTCCGGATCTATGCAATTATTATTATTATGAATATTCAGGATCCATGCAACTATTATATTTTTAATATTCCGGATCCAAGCAACTATTTGGTTTTTAATATTCCGGATCCAAGCAACTATTTGGTTTTTAATATTCCGGATACATGCAATTATTATTATTATGAATATTCAGGATCCATGCAACTATTATTTTGAATATTCCGGATCCAAGCAACTATTTGGTTTTGAACATTCCGGATCCAAGCAACTATTTGGTTTTTAATATTCCGGATCCAAGCAACTATTTGGTTTTTAATATTCCGGATCCAAGCAACTATTTGGTTTTTAATATTCCGGATCCATGCAATTATTATTATTATGAATATTCAGGATCCATGCAACTATTATATTTTGAATATTCCGGATCCAAGCAACTATTTGGTTTTTAATATTCCGGATCCAAGCAACTATTTGGTTTTTAATATTCCGGATCCATGCAATTATTATTATTATGAATATTCAGGATCCATGCAACTATTATATTTTGAATATTCCGGATCCAAGCTACTATTTGGTTTTGAATATTCCGGATCCAAGCTACTATTTGGTTTTGAATATTCCGGATCCAAGCAACTATTATTATTATAAATATTCCGGATCCAAGAAACTATTATTATTATAAATATTCCGGATCCAAGAAACTTAATTGTTTTGAATATTCCGGATCCAAGCAACTATTTTATATTGAATACTCCGGTCAAAGTTTTTTCGATATGACTGATACAAGGAACTATTTTCTTTCAATGCGATGGGTTCAAGCAAATATTTCATTTTGAACATAAAGCTCGTAAGCAACTATTATATTTTGAATATTCCGGATCCAAGCTACTATTTGGTTTTTAATATTCCGGATCCATGCAATTATTATTATTATGAATATTCAGGATCCATGCAACTATTATATTTTGAATATTCCGGATCCAAGCTACTATTTGGTTTTGAATATTCCGGATCCAAGCTACTATTTGGTTTTGAATATTCCGGATCCAAGCAACTATTTGGTTTTTAATATTCCGGATCCATGCAATTATTATTATTATGAATATTCATGATCCATGCAACTATTATATTTTGAATATTCCGGATCCAAGCTACTATTATTATTATAAATATTCCGGATCCAAGAAACTTAATTGTTTTGAATATTCCGGATCCAAGCAACTATTTTATATTGAATACTCCGGTCAAAGTTTTTTCGATATGACTGATACAAGGAACTATTTTCTTTCAATGCGATGGGTTCAAGCAAATATTTCATTTTGAACATAAAGCTCGTAAGCAACTATTTTGTTTTGAATATTCCGGATCCAAGCAACTATTTGGTTTTTAATATTCCGGATCCAAGCAACTATTTGGTTTTTAATATTCCGGATCCATGCAATTATTATTATTATGAATATTCAGGATCCATGCAACTATTATATTTTGAATATTCCGGATCCAAGCAACTATTTGGTTTTTAATATTCCGGATCCATGCAATTATTATTATTATGAATATTCAGGATCCATGCAACTATTATATTTTGAATATTCCGGATCCAAGCTACTATTTGGTTTTGAATATTCCGGATCCAAGCTACTATTTGGTTTTGAATATTCCGGATCCAAGCAACTATTATTATTATAAATATTCCGGATCCAAGAAACTTAATTGTTTTGAATATTCCGGATCCAAGCAACTATTTTATATTGAATACTCCGGTCAAAGTTTTTTCGATATGACTGATACAAGGAACTATTTTCTTTCAATGCGATGGGTTCAAGCAAATATTTCATTTTGAACATAAAGCTCGTAAGCAACTATTTTGTTTTGAATATTCCGGATCCAAGCAACTATTTGGTTTTTAATATTCCGGATCCAAGCAACTATTTGGTTTTTAATATTCCGGATCCATGCAATTATTATTATTATGAATATTCAGGATCCATGCAACTATTATATTTTGAATATTCCGGATCCAAGCAACTATTTGGTTTTTAATATTCCGGATCCATGCAATTATTATTATTATGAATATTCAGGATCCATGCAACTATTATATTTTGAATATTCCGGATCCAAGCTACTATTTGGTTTTGAATATTCCGGATCCAAGCTACTATTTGGTTTTGAATATTCCGGATCCAAGCAACTATTATTATTATAAATATTCCGGATCCAAGAAACTTAATTGTTTTGAATATTCCGGATCCAAGCAACTATTTTATATTGAATACTCCGGTCAAAGTTTTTTCGATATGACTGATACAAGGAACTATTTTCTTTCAATGCGATGGGTTCAAGCAAATATTTCATTTTGAACATAAAGCTCGTAAGCAACTATTTTGTTTTGAATATTCCGGATCCAAGCAACTATTTGGTTTTTAATATTCCGGATCCAAGCAACTATTTGGTTTTTAATATTCCGGATCCATGCAATTATTATTATTATGAATATTCAGGATCCATGCAACTATTATATTTTGAATATTCCGGATCCAAGCAACTATTTGGTTTTTAATATTCCGGATCCATGCAATTATTATTATTATGAATATTCAGGATCCATGCAACTATTATATTTTGAATATTCCGGATCCAAGCTACTATTTGGTTTTGAATATTCCGGATCCAAGCTACTATTTGGTTTTGAATATTCCGGATCCAAGCAACTATTATTATTATAAATATTCCGGATCCAAGAAACTTAATTGTTTTGAATATTCCGGATCCAAGCAACTATTTTATATTGAATACTCCGGTCAAAGTTTTTTCGATATGACTGATACAAGGAACTATTTTCTTTCAATGCGATGGGTTCAAGCAAATATTTCATTTTGAACATAAAGCTCGTAAGCAACTATTTTATTTTGAATATAAAGCTCATAAGCAACTATTTTAATTTTTAATATAAAGCTCGTAAGCAACTATTTTATTTTGAATATAAAGCTCGTAAGCAACTATTTGATTTTTAATATAAAGCTCGTAAGCAACTATTTTATTTTGAATATTAAGCTCGTAAGCAACTATTTTAATTTTGAATATAAAGCTCGTAAGCAACGATTTTATATTGAATATAATGTCCCAAGCAACCATCTTTATTTTTAATATTCCGGGTGCAAGCAACTATTTTTTTATTTCAGAAATTTCGAGGCCAGATAACTATCATTAATTAAAATATTCCGGTTCCAAGCAACCATCTTTATTTTTAATATTCCGGGTGCAAGCAACTATTTTTTTATTTCAGAAATTTCGAGGCCAGATAACTATCATTAATTAAAATATTCCGGTTCCAAGCAAACATCTTTTTTTTTAATATACCGGGTGCAAGCAGCTATTTTTTAATTTTTAATATTTCGGGACCAAACAGACATCTGTATTTTGAATATTTCGGGACCAAACAGACATCTGTATTTTGAATATTCCTGGTCAAAGCACCTTTTTTATTTTGATTAATTGTTTTTGGTGGTAATTTTGTAAAAAAAGGTTCCTATAATCAGCGTACACCTTCTGTTTATGAAGAGGCGAGGGTTTGACTAGATTTTAAATATGTAGTTATGAGTATGAAACCCAATACATTTATCGATTAGTTTTATAAACAAGCCATTGTATAGAGTGAAATAAAATATATCCCATATATTGTATAAATATTCCAAGTATAATATTGATTTATTTTGAAAACTACTGCCTTCATGTAGGATACCTTAGCTTAATAAAAAAACGATTTTCTTATTTAAAAAAAATAGGTAACTATGAAAATTTAAATTCCAATCAAAGAAAATTCGATGTTTTTCACTAAAATGCAATCTATAACCGTACACTTTCTCACGTGCAAATAAAAATTTCCATTGACATAAATTTCACCTCTTTTTCACACAATTCCAATAAATTGCAAATAACCTTATTTCACATGCAATTGAAAATGGCCATTGATGGAAATTTCGGCTTTTTTTCACAAAACATTTAATATATATCCGTAAGCTACTTTCACGTGCAAATGAATTTCTTTTAAAGGAAATTTCAGCTATTTTGAACACAAACGCGATAAATTGCCATAAGCTTATTTCACGTGCAAATGAAAATTTCCATCCATGACCGTGTAGGCAAAAAGTCCATAATCTTAAGAGGGCTTAGAGCAGTATGGCGGTGGGCAAGCGCTCTATAAGATTAAGCCCGCAGCTCCAGTAAAATCAGCGGATCAGCCGCGGGACGCGCTTCCATTAATTTTCCTTAAGCCGGCAGAAAGCGAACCGCTAAATATACCGACTCAACGATTTGTTTTTGCGTCTTAGAAGTAAAGCTAACCACTTTACGCGCGTTTTCAAATTGAAATATGGTTTGCGGGTTATATTTCTAAAAATCGTTCTTTACGCGCGAGCTGTAATCTCTGAGAAGAATTTCTTCCTACCGTCTCCACACTTTCGAAGCTATTATTCACTTTTATGGCGCCTTTCGTAGGGCCCCGAAAGAAAATATTCGGCCAAATCTCTCTATATATATCGGCGGGAAATATCTTCTATATCCCAACTTCCGCTCTAGTCGACTTCCCGGCCGCGTTTCCGTCAAAAGAAAGTTGTCTAAATATTTTATAAACCTTGACGTTATTTGTTCGTTCGAGGGTCTGTAAACATTGGTCGCGTTCACGCACTTAGGGACCTCGCCCCTTTGTGGCGTCATTTCAGAGTACTTTTACAGCGGAATTCTTTAAGATAGTATCCCTTAAAAACATTTTCTATAAGACTTTTATGTTTTGTATAGAAATATATAAATATCAAATAAAAATTTATATAGGAAGAAGCTCCAAGCTTTGTAGATATTTTTAGTGGTTATAGAAAACAATACGAGGTTTCTATAGACATTATATAGAATTTTCATTATACTATAATATTCATTAAAAAGATTTTCTATAAGACTTTTATGAAATCTTACGAAAATCTAAGGTTTTCTATAATGTATAGAAATATATAAATATCAAACAAACACTTATATAGTTAAAGAAGTTCCAAACTTTGTAGATATTTTTTGGTGGTTATAGAAAACAATACCAGATTTATATAGACATTATATAAAATTTTCATTTACTATTATATTCATTAAAAACATTTTCTATAAGACTTTTATGAGACTTTTATGAAATCTTACGTTTTCTATATTGTATTGAAATATCAAATAAATGTTTATATAAAAAGGACCTCAAATCTTTGTAGATATTTTCAATGGTTATAGAAAACGAATCCAGATTTCTATAGACATTATATAGAATTTTCTTTACAGTTGAAATAAATGTTTACAGAAATTCTGTGTAAGGAAACAACAAATTCTGTATCTCGGGCTTCTACATGATATTTGCGATGCGCGTCCTATTTTCTGTTCAGTTTCTTGTTCCAGTACGATGACGGAGCCCTTTGACTGTACCGTAAAGCGCTAGGGGTATTAGTCTCCCTGAAAAAAATAGTGCGTCAACGAGTTTTTAAATGGCAACTTTTCAATAGTATTAGAGTTAGCTTCCAAAATAGCCACACCTATAATTTCCACTCTCTAATCCTATTTCGGTTTCAGAGAAAAGCCGAAGATTTTATTCACTTTGTTTACAGATTTTTTGCCCAGTTAGGTTTCTGTCATGAACCTATTTAGGCTTAGTGAGAACCTATCACTTAACCCGTTTACGGAGTTTACAGAAGCAAGACCTAGATTAGGGACCAAGAATCTAAGGGGACTCACTGTTCCCGATATTTTGACACGGTAGGCGTGGCCTATATCGGAAGGCTTACTGAGGTACGCCAGCCGCTTTGAAGCGCCTCAAGAATTCTGTTCAACTATCACTACTATATACAGGCTTAGTCGGGGCTAAGGCGACAATAAGTGCGATAAAGTTAGGTTAGGCTTAGTTCATTAAATTTTTTAAGTTTAGAAATGAAATGGATTTTAGTAAATTTGATTAAAAACCCTCAGCCATACGCGGCTTACGGGTTATTTTTACTTAACACAATGGTTAATTTAACCGACAACAACGGCGCCATTTTGTCAAAATTGAAATAAGATTGCCAGTGATTTTCCTATTCCCAGTATTAACGAGTGCTTTTTAAAGCCTGACCATTCTGAGATCCCTCCAAGATAGATTCCTCCAAAATTGATCTGAGACCGTTCTGAGATCTCTCCAAGATAGATCCTTCGAAGATTGGTCTGAGACAGTTCTGAGATCTCTCCAAGATAGATCCTTCGAAGATTGGTCTGAGACAGTTCTGAGATCTCTCCAAGATAGATCCTTCGAAGATTGGTCTGAGACCATTCTGAGATCAGTCCAAGATAGATTCCTCCAAAATTGATCTGAGACCGTTCTGAGATCTCTCCAAGATAGATCCTTCGAAGATTGGTCTGAGACAGTTCTGAGATCTCTCCAAGATAGATCCTTCGAAGATTGGTCTGAGACAGTTCTGAGATCTCTCCAAGATAGATCATTCGAAGATTGGTCTGAGACCATTCTGAGATCAGTCCAAGATAGATTCCTCCAAAATTGATCTGAGACCGTTCTGAGATCTCTCCAAGATAGATCCTTCGAAGATTGGTCTGAGACAGTTCTGAGATCTCTCCAAGATAGATCTTTCGAAGATTGGTCTGAGACCATTCTGAGATCAGTCCAAGATAGATTCCTCCAAAATTGATCTGAGACCGTTCTGAGATTTCTCCAAGATAAATACCTCCAAGGCTAATCTGAGACCGTTTTGAGATCCCCCCAAGAATTATCTGTGACCGTTCTGAGACCTCTCCGAGATAGATCCCTCCAAGATTAATCTGAGACCGTACTCAGATCGATTCAAAATTAATCTGAGACCGCTCTGAGATCCCTCCAATATTGATCTGAGACCGTTCTGAGATCCCTCCAAAATTGATCTGTTAGTATTCTCAGATCGCTTTAGTTAGGTGATCAGTAAACGGAAAGGGATGCTCCAAGAGCGTAAATTCAATTCCTCCACAATATGGTAATTCTTAAACAATAATAACAATAACAATAATGGCCACAAATAAAACAGTTTTTTAATCGCGATTTGTTCCGTAAATATCGAGGAAGTAACATTTCCGTCGCGCGATTGTATCAAGTGTAGTTTCGATTAATTCTAATTGATTGTCCTCTTAGATTCCGGACGAATATGTTAAACTGCATTAGGAGCGAAGGCGAACGCTAAATTATCTTTCTGAATTGGCACTCGGCGAGGTTTGGAGAAATGCTAGCCGCACTTCAGCTCATTACAATCGCGAATCCAAAATGGAATGGCGAGTTGAGATACGACCCAACTGAGAATGTGGCCAAATAGGATGTATTTTAACCCATTATTGTCCTAGATTAACCGCTCATTTGTCAAAACGTAGTATCTTTCGAAAGGCCGTTTTGAATGTCTGAAACTTAGTTTCGGGATTTTTAACTGTAGAGTACGTAAAATACTTTTAATTTGAGGTAACCTACGAAATACAGGTTGCCATCCTATTTTTATTGTAGGATCGATTTAAATATATACGTCACTGTATTAATTTATATTTTCAAATTTAATTTTCCAAATAATAAATGTTGAGCAAATTTATTTAACCAGGAAACTATAGGAATGTCTAAAGCAGACGATCGTTGCCGTGATGATTATCATAGAAACGGGCGCGGTTTAGAGCCGAGAGTTTCGCTCAGGACAGTTGCTGTAGTTTAGGCCCCGCCCACAAGCATAAGCCAGTGTATCCTTTTGATATTCCAAGTGATTACAAGTACAATTTCCTGATTAAATCTAACGCTAATCTAATACTTCATTTAGTCCCCGCCTTTGGTAGCGATAACAGGTATCATTTTTAAATTATTTATGGGTAAACAATGGTTATGATATTAGATTAAATAATGTACCGCTATCACGATATCCTACGTAAGCTCCTCCCTCAAACGGAAACCCGACATTTCCCCAATTCTATAGCGCCATCTAGTATCGGTCGAAGGAACTTTTTTTGTTTTCGAGAAAACGTCTATAAAATGTTACGTGAAACATCTCTTTTACTCTTAATTTATTTCTACTAACTTTAATTGAAGTTGAATTTAAATATTTAAATAATTTAAATTCCTCATAAATACGAAAATAGTTGATAGATTATCGCGTCAAGCCATGTTTCTTAAAATAAATACTCGATAGATGGCGGTATAGTTTGAATGTGTATTTTCAGACTCTGACAGTTTATTTCGTACGTTATCAGTAACCTAAATACGTTCTTTCTATTACCACTAAAATATTTCCCATAAAATAGTTGTTCTTCCATGTTTTTCTACGTCACTAGCTGCAGTTTTTATAAAAATAAAAAATAGGCGCTGGAAAAGCCTAGGGGGTTTTTAAGCCCCTCCTATGAAAATCGCGCGTGCCTAGAAACTCAAGTCGAACTTAGGCTCGTGAAACGGAGAAAAATATTATTACATTTATTTTTTATCGAAACCACCTATTAGAAAGGAGCTTATTTATTTTTTACGAAAGTTCAGCTTTTCAAGCGTTTAAATCGTAATTTTACGCAGATACGACGTTTCGATTCCGATGTTGCATACCCAGAAACGAATTTGGAATTTAATTTGACTATCAGAGTGTATCTTCGCCGTGGGCGTGCCACAAAAGCCAGCGGGGTAGGGGGGAGGGGGGGCGTCGGAACTCCTAGAAAAGACTAAATCGCCCGGAACTAGCGAGTTTCGGGTTTGCCCGCGTATGTACGATACGAACCAATGGCGCCATCTAGAATGTGTCGATAATATCAAATCGATATTAACTCTTCCTTCCCGACAGAAGAGAGCATCGTTGATGCCGCCGCAATTATACTCCGATAAAGACACGAATTTTAAACATTTCGTTGCGGTTGACGCAATAGACCTTTCTATAAAGTAACCTTCTTGTTTAGATGTATCGAGCGCGTCACTCATGACGTAGAAGTGACGTTCAACTATCATAGCCAATAGACGCTAGCATAAACTCTATTTATGTCTTATTCAACTTGTTAAAAATTTCCACGCGCGTCTTGATATTTTAGCGTAAACGGGCTCGAGCGATTTCGAGCGTGCTCCAATAAATAAAAAAAATGCGCGAGCCTATGATGCTAAAATATGAAAGAGCGCGTGGAACATTTTAACAAGTTGAACAAGACACGAATTAAATTTCGACGAGTTGCCCTTTTTATAAAAATCTAGCCTTCAAAACTGAACTGAACTCCTACGTATCTCGTGACGAAAGCGATACATTAAAACAAGTTTGGCAAGCGTAATGACTTTATAGAAAGGCTTATTTGCTAAAGGAAGAGCGGTTCTTGGAAATCTGCAACACTGGCTTCCAAGGTAAAGAGGGTTTTGTCGCTTAGTTACGTCGCTGTCTGTTCTAGGAATATGTAGCCATCTATCTAGTGGGATTGGAGGGTAAATTTTAAAAGCGTAATAAATAATAATTAATATGATTTTAAAATTAATGATCAAGCGCGTAGGAACGTTTTGGATTAAGGTGGTACAGCCTGGAGGCTAAATTTGGCGCCCCCCTCATCGGCAGGCTTTTTGCGCCCCTTCTAAACAATTTGGTGCCCTTTTCAAAACATTTTGGCTCCCCTTTCCAATTTCTAGGGGGTACAATGTACCCCTGTACCCCACTATTAATGATATGTTAAAATTAATGTTATTTTAAAATTAATGTTATTTTAAAATTAATATTAATATTAATGGTAAATTAAAATTAATATCACTATTAATGTTATATTAATATTAATGTTATATAAATATTAGTGTTATATTAAAATTAATGTTGTATTAAAATTAATGATGATTTAAATCCTAAATCTAATTTAATATTAATTTAAATCCTAAATCTAATTTAATATTAATTTAAATCCTAAATTTAATTTAATATTAATTTAAATCCTAAATTTAATTTAATAATCATTTCAATCTTAATTAAATTTCATTTAATATTCATTTCAGTCTTAATTAAATTAAAATTAAGTATTCCATTGATTATTAGATTAAAATTAAGTATTACATTGATTATTAGATTAAAATTAAGTATTACATTGACTAATAGATTAAAATTAAGTATTACATTGATTATTAGATTAAAATTAAGTATTACATTGATTATTAGATTAAAATTAAGTATTTCATTGATTATTAGATTAAAATTAAGTATTTCATTGATTATTAGATTAAAATTAAGTATTAAATTGATTATTAGATTAAAATTAAGTATTACACTGATTATTATATTAAATATTAATGAATGAAATAATATTAAATTTCAATTAACGATTAAAATTAAGAATGAAATTATATTAAATTTCAATTAAAGATTAAAATTAAGAATGAAATAATATTAAGTTTCAATTAACGATTAAAATTAAGAATGAAATAATATTAAATTTCAATTTACGATTAAAATTAAGAATGAAATAATATTAAATTTCATTGAACGATTAAAATTAAGAATGAAAAGATATTAAATTTCAATTCACGATTAAATTGATTTAATAAACATTCAGAGTGCCCTATATTTTGACTTTTAATATAAATTATTTTAATTTTAAAATATTATAACTCTGCTTTTCTCGGGCGTAATGGTGATCTAAGCGCCGGACTAAATTTGGTCTCTTAGCAACTTGTTTTTCTCCTTTTCTCCCGGTTGATTTTTGAAACCTGGATTTTTTTCTCTTTCTGGAAAACGACAACAACGTCTCCCTGAAAAACTCGTAAATCTTTTTCGAACTCCCAAGTTTCAATTCCCAACGAAAGGAACCCCCCCCCCCCCTTCCCCCTCTTATTGTACTTATTCGCCTTCACTTTTATCTTGTATCCTACAAGGCATAGTCCCAAATAAAAGGGATATGTAATATTAAAAAAAATATAAAAAAACCCAGACCAAGAAAGAAAAATAGAGAAATCGAACGCAATACAGAACGTTATCCTTTAAAGAATGTTATTTTCGACTCACTACAGCCCAAAGTTAAAAAACAAGGTATCCAACGGGAAAATATACAGTTTTCGCTACTTGTGGTAAATTCTAACAGCATAAGTCTATGATTACTACCCATAAGTGCGTCATTTGGTTGAAGTAAATACTGAAAGTTAGCGGATTTAAATCAAAAACCATTATTTAAATCAAGCGGTTTTCTTAAATCATTGAATAATATAATTTATTTAAGATTTCATTTAATTCTAGATTAGCTAACTGATATAAATAAAATATCCGTTAATTATACGGGAAAATAGTAATATATTTGGATAAAAATCAATAGATTCCATAAAATCAAAATAATTCGATTTAAATAGACGGTAAAATAAATTCCAACGGCTTCCCAGCCTCTGAAGGGTTTTTGAATTTGGGGGTAGGAAAAAAGGGGAAACGTTTCGTGACAGCATGGCTGCCAGCCTCCCCACTTCGCGACTTTAATTGTCACTGAAGTCAATTCTGTCGTTTTTCTCGTCTATTACGATTGATCTCAATTAATAATTTGTATTTTAATTTAAATAATTCAAGTTATAGGTAAATTTACAGTTAAACAACCATTTTTTCTAGCTTTTATTCCCGAAATATAATGGTCAGTTTACTTAGATGGCGCCACGTGCTCTACGAAGAATCATGATTTAGATATTTGTTACTCGGCGACAGTTAAAAATTGGTCTCTGCACATGCTCCAATACCAACTAATCCGGTGTTCCCTCCCTGGCTAGTGTCCAGTTTTTAAGTGGCAATGACGGTTTAAAATTCCACCCCCATTTATTTTACCATCTATTAAAAAATCGATTGATTTGATTTTTATAAAAAAAAATCAAAAAATTTACAACCCTAGTGCGAAGTGAGGTAGAATAAAGGTCATCGACTCCAAAATAATTTTAAAAATCCGAACAAAAATGAAATAACCATATAATAAAAAATTTCAGAACAAGAAGAATGACTGTAATTTTAAATTGACCAAACAAAATGAAGATTTTTCCTGTTGTTCGTTAAAAAACAAACGCCAACCAAATTTGAAAGAGACCAATAACCCAAAGCATTGTAACCCGGCCACCTGAATTAATGGCTTTGAAAGTCGCTTGATGAGTTAGACCTAAGTTGGTGCCTTGGGTATTAGCCTAGCTGATTATTATTATTATTATTATTATTATTATTTGCTTAAAACAAACGAAAATAAATTTAGATAAAAACATCCCCTTTCATACTTACTTTTCCATAAAAGATATTTATAGTTAATGCGTGGTCTTTCTAGAAATGACTCTCAAGATAAATTTACGACTGACACTTCTATGAAACGTAATTATACACTTATGAAAACAGATATTAGAGTAAAATAAAAGTTATGCCTGGTCAATAAAAGAAGGGTTAAGCAACCCTTCGAAAACGTATATAAGTATTGATATATTTTCCCAAATTATACTAGATTATTTTAAATTACTATTGCAATATTACAGTTACAAATAATTTAGGTTTAAACTACTTTTAGCGTTGCTTGGAATCGCGTTCTAACAGTAGGATCCTTCCCCCATAAAATATCAAATCAGCGCATAGACCAAGAATCTAAGTGAACTCACTGTTCCCGGTATTTTGACACGGAAGGCTTGGCCTAAATTGGAAGGCTTACTGAGGTACGCTAGCCGCTTTGAAGCGCCACAAGAATTCTGTTCAACTATCACTACGAGATGCAGTATGCGCGATAAAGTTAGGTTAGGCTTAGTTCATTAAATTTTTTAAGTTTAGATATGAAATGGAGTCCAGTGAATTTAAAAAAAACCTCAGCCATACGCGGCTGACTGGTTATTTTTACTTAACACAATGGTTAATTACCATTACTTAAACTTTTAAAGAACTTATGTTCAAAATAAAAAGTCTAATACTTTCTAAGCCTCTTCGTTTAACCAACAACAACGGCGCCATTTTGTAAAAGCTGAACGTGAACGTCGCTCCAGTATTTATAATGACAACAAATACCAAATTTTCTCAATTTCTAACTACTTCTAAATAAGCCTAGCGCTCTAGAAGTTTTAACAACTACGTCGGGAGAACCATTAAAATCGGTTAAGTGCGCTTTCAGTTCGCGGGCTAACGCAATTAAGTACGTTTGCAATCCAATTATAACTAATTGCACACCATTCGCTAATCCAGGGTAAACGAAGAATTACAATCATCTTTTGAACAGTAGAAAAACTGGCGTTATGTATGGGTATGAGTGTTGTCTAAAAACAATTATTTGTTTCTTCGTGTGTCCGGCTGTACAGCAAATATATCTCTTTATATACTCGTACGTATCTCGCCGGGGTAGGTACATTTGTTCGAATTTCAATCGTCCGACGGTCCGAACGGTGGAACCAATTTTCGAATTTCATTCGTCCGAACCGGCGAAATAACCAATGTTTCAATTGTTCGAATTGGACAACTTGTTTGTTTCATTCTTCCAAATCGGTAGCATCACTTGTCCGAATTCAGTCGCTAAATTAGTATTTCTTATTGCTGTTTTTTTGGTCCGGATTTTTATTAAAATGTCTAATCATTTTGTCCTATTATGTCCATTTTTCCTTGGCCGACATAGTAAGTGGGATTTGCGTTGAATGTTGTGGATATTTTAGGTTAGGTTAGGTTCACGTTAATGTTACTATTTTCTTATATTAACAATATTTAAAAAAAAACAACCAATTCCTAATGTTTGAAAAAACGGACAAAAGATTATTCGAACAAATGAAATTCGCCAGTATAGTTAACATAAATTGAATGACTAAATCACCAACAAAAGTTGTGATAAATTTTTCGGGCAAATGAAATACATTTTCGGACATACGATTCTGTTTTCCGGCATTCGGAGATTCGGACAAATGATCATTCGGACATTTGTACCACCCAAATCATCTCGCCAAGTTCGTCTTAATTGTACAAGGCCTAGTCGTAATTCAATTCAAACAAGTATTTACGTTTTTTAACAAATATGCTGCGAGATAATAAGTTGTCATAACTCTGTCTCGATTTGTTGAGTTGGGAAATTATAATTATCAGTATTTGTATTTAAACACAAAAAATATATGACGACGTGTCACGTAAGCGCTAGACAGAAATATGGCGCCGTCTGGAAGTTGTTAAATAATTCGACTCCGAAGCATCGTTGCCAGTTCCCGAAACTCAAATTATCGTACCAGAGCTAAAAAATTATCGATTTCAGAAAAACATTATCGTACGCCTGAAAACTGGTGGTAAAATAGAATTTTGTGTGAAATATTTACGTTTATTTTGTCAAATCAAAATATTTAATAACACTTAAAAAGTTTGACCGATTGAAAACTTAAGTTTAAAGTAACTGTTTAAACTGGTTTTTGGACAAATTAAAAAATTATCGTACATTATTGCACGCGCAAGCTGAATTATCAAAAAATGCATACTATATAGTACGCCATTGAAAATATCGTACGTCCTAAAAATTAGCTCGAAATTATCGACATGTACGATAATTATCGTACGTCTGGCAACGCGGCGAGTCCGAAGTACAAACGGGAAAGTAAACCGTCTAAAATATTCACGACGTTGTTTATCAAACTACTAGAGTGCTCTGCTTAACCTCTCTAGTTTTAGAAAATACTGTAATAATAATAAACATAAATTGAGTCTAATAATAATAATCAGCTAGGCTAATACCTGAGTCATCAAGGGACTTTGAAAGCCATTAATTCAGGTGTCGAGGTCACGCTGCGTAGGAGGTTGGTGGCAAGCCCTCCATAACACGGGAGGCTACAGCTCCCTACACTTACTATTACCGTTAACCTCGACAAGTGTTTATCGAATAGGAAAATGAAGTGCTCGGGAAACACTCCTTTAAGCAGTGAGGTGAGAGCTTGCAAACTAATTATTAATGATTTAAATTACGTTATATATAAAAATATGAATGAACAGTAATTAAAACGCTGTGTTTTGTTATAACAAAATATAACGTATTTATTAATATTACCAAATATAACGTATTTATTAATATTACCAAATATAACGTATTTATTAATATTACCAAATATAACGTATTTATTAATATAACAAAATATAACGTATTTATCAATATAACAAAATATAACGTATTTATTAATATAACAAAATATAACGTATTTATTAATATAACAAAATATAACGTATTTATTAATATAACAAAATATAACGTATTTATTAATATAACAAAATATAACGTATTTATTAATATAACAAAATATAACGTATTTATCAATATAACAAAATATAACGTATTTATTAATATAACAAAATATAACGTATTTATTAATATAACAAAATATAACGTATTTATTAATATAACAAAATATAACGTCTTTATTAATATTACCAAATATAACGTATTTATGAATATAACAAAATATTACGTCTTTATTAGTATTACCAAATTTAACGTCTTTATTAATATTACAAAATATATACGTATTTATTAAAGAATAACATATAATAATTAATATAATAATATTTAAGAATAATGTTTCTTATTCCTTTCAAGAGTTGGCGCTCTAGACCTTAAATCAAGATGGAGCCTGAAATGGGGCGGGGCATCGTAAACTAGTTCTTGTCTATAGGTGCAAAAATCGAGGTAAAAATTACATCTCAGCGGTTATATATAACCCTTTTCCTTTCTTACGACATCAGAAAAACATTCTCAGGGCGTGGACTCAATTTCTGGTCATTTATTATCAGAGGAATGGCTGGGGTTTTCTTGCGATTTCTTACGCCGCTCAAACGATATAGTGCGTAGAAAATAGTGATTTATTGACCGTATTTGCAAATGACGCTTTTTGAGGGGCGCGATTGAATTATAAGTTCGCGGGAAGAAAAGAAACATTTAAAAGCAGCCCGCAAGATTTATACTCAATGGGGGGTTCGGGCACGCGGCTAAGGTATTTTTCATGAACCAGGGAGGCTCAAAAAAGGATTATCTGGCAAACCTGCCAACCTAGTTGTCTGGATAATCAGTGGATTTTTGATGAAAATCCTACTTTTTTAACGGTTGTAGTTTTATACAAATCATTATAAATAGTAATTAATAGTAATAGTAATATTTTTAAATATACTATCTTCGCGTAAGCTACCTTAGCTATATTTTGAAAATCAACTTTATGGGTGACACTTCAGAAAATACCAATCAAATAGGAATGAGCATAAGCAGAATTTTTAAAACCAAAGAATAAATAAGTTTGCAAGTCCTACTGAAGTAGCACTTTGTTGTCTTTGTGAAAGTGTTTGGCTTGTTTGGCAAGGAAATCAAAACAAGATGCTTAAGCTACATTTTGACCCAAAAGGCGGGACATAAAAGTACCCCTCGCGTTGATTGGCTCGTTTTTAAATTTGACAATAACTTCAGTTATAGTAATTTTTAATAATATATTATATATGGAATATATAATTAACGTTAGATTCAGCTAGGTAGAGAATAATTTATCTAATTACAATACTTAACAATGGTTCTCTGATGACGTTTATGTTTCGCTATTTTGAATTTTAGCTTCCTGTGCCATTAATAGATGGCACAACGCTCTCCAGTAAAGTCGTTTTTTTCGAAGAATCGGATAGATTCATTGCCATCTCAAATATCAAGGGCCTTATCATAATACACGTGCCAACGATAGAGCCGACCGTTGCTTTAACGGGTCACGGTGTACAAAAACTGGGGGCTTTACCGGGGAGTCGGGGTCCGGCTCTTGCAACCCATAAGGGCGGTGGTGCACTGGGATCTATCTCCACCTGCGTCCTAGTGCCTCATGGATTTGGTTTCCAGCTGTGGTGAGTCTCCGTGTGAGGCGCTGTGACCCTTGCTTCCCAGCCTTTTGGAATCAGCTGTGCCTGGTGGCGCTCGGTTGCACAGTGCCCGTCATTTGCCTTTTGGAGCCTTTTCTGAAAGGCAGGGCTCTTTACCTATCTAGGTAGGGTGTCGAATAATGATGATTACCTCCGGTGTTATCCCAGGAGGCCCGGGCTACAAATTACTGGGGATGGCGGAGTGGTTAGCACTTTCGCCTCGCATCAAGAGGAGCCGGGTTCGATCCCAGCTTGTGGCACTGGGTGAAAACTTGGAGCTACTCTTTCCGCGTTGAGTTTGCCAGTTCCCTCCCCACTGGGTTAAGGGGTTTTCCCCAGAGTTCTTCGGTTTCCCCTTCCATAAAAACTTGTTGAGGTTAACGGTAATAGTGAGTGTAGGGAGCTGTTGGCTCGCGTGGCATGCAGTGCTTGCCACCACCCTCCTACGCATTGTAACCCGGCCACCTGAATTATTGGCTTTAAAAATCGCTTGATGTTGATGACTTAAGTGTAAGGGAGTTCCTTGGGTATTAGCCTAGCTGATTATTAATATTAAATTTCTTAAATAAATAAATGGTTTATTTAAAATGTTTTAAATAAAATCTCCTTCTCCCGTTCATTTTCGCTGTAGGCCTAGGCATATTGAAAATTGAAGCTCTTACCTAGGAGGATAGGAAGGGAGGCGAAGTAGGAGGGATAAACGCGCCAGCATGCTTGTAAGAAGCTTAGCGCGCGCCCGGCGGGAAAATTTCGGAAAAATGGCGGCAAGATTGCAGCCGCTACGCTAAGTGTTGCCGCCATTTTTCCGAAATTTTCCCGCCGGGCGCGCGCTAACCTTCTTACAAGAATGCTGACGCGTTCATCCCTCCTACTTCGCCTCCCTTCCTATCCTCCTTGCTCTTACAAAACTAAAACCGATTAAAACTGACGAAATAATGAGCAATTATTTTATTTAAGTATAAAAATAAAATTTGTAAAGATTTATTTGAAAAATGATAACTGAAAACGCGATTTTAATTGTACTTATGACTTCGTAGTCTTTGCCTCGCCAGATGTGACGTCAATTCAACGTCACTCCGCATATAGCTAATACATTGTCACGTAATTATAGGGATGCAAGGATATATCGGCATATTTTTCTAATACCGGTATCGGCCAATATCCGCTTATATTGGCCGATACCGGTATTGAAAAAATATTTTAAGAAAACATTAAAAAATAAGAACATTCTCGATTAACTTATGATAATATTTGATTTGATTGGCCGCGCCACGTGCGCCACAGTTCAGAAGCTAGATCATACTATTTTTTTAGACAGAGGGTTACGAGTGTAAGCAAATAAAAATATGTATCGCGTAAAATGAAAAGAAACATATTCGGATATGCTCTTGGTAACTTTTTTTCATGACAAATTAGAATAAAATGGTATGACAGTGTACTGAACCGTCTTTTATAATGATTTTATCATATACACTACTGTTATGATATATAACTTTGTTAAAATCGGCTGATATCGTTTCAGCCCAGCATTCGCAACAAAAGTATAAAATTTTTATGTACTTTTATCGCGAATACTGCGTTGAAACGAAGTTGAAATCCAACTTTCAATCGCCTGTAATCTCTTGACCTCTGTTGTCCATCCTCCTTAGAGCTCGATAGGTCGATCCCGGCCCACCTGTAACGGAGAAGTGTCGAGGGGCAGAGGCGGACTGACCAGTGGCTAAAAACAGTGCGAAAATGACGCGAAAAGATAAATGGTTTCTCGTCCCGAGGGCGTTTGATTTGGTCATCGTTTGACCGCTGCACGCGACAGCTTTTCATCATTTGTTTGGTCAGAACTTCCCCTCCCACCCCCCTTCAGCTTTTTTTGACCCGAGGCCGCTCGGACACCGCTGTTCGTGACGTACAGAAACTGACCAGCTAGATAAAGGTGCAGGTGTGATTAGACCTATTTTTATATACTTTTTATACCGGCGTTCGTTCTCTGCTATCTTAACTACCTTTCGTCGAACACCTTTTTCTCTTAAATATACCTTTTTCGCGGTGATATCGACGCAGATATGCTCGGGTCGCCATTCCGTTACTAGCATAAGTCATAGAAGCTTCGTAAGTGTGACACTTGATTATGTTGTTCAAAGCGACGGGTGACATACAATCTAGAGAAAAATTAGAAATCTCGAAATTAGCCTAAAAAACCAGAAATCAACACCAAATTCGTGCTCTGAACTTCTGAAGTCTCTAAATCAGTTTCTGATTTCTGAAATAAATTTTAGATTAAAAATTCCGTTCGCTAAATTTGCAAATGACGGCCCCTCACTTCAAAATGACGGCAAAAATATCGAAATAGCGTCATCCGGTAAAAACTGCGTGAGGCAGCTGGTGTACCATTTGATGGCAAGGCCTAACATTTTTAAAACACTTTAAAAATGAAAATTAACGCTTACTTTGACCAAAAAATGATGAATTATTGAACCGAAACGGAAAATTGATTGTTGAAAACACTCGCTTCATCTTTATAGTCTAACAAGGAGACATCCCGAAGTGTAACCCACCGATTTTGTTCAAACTCGGGGGATTGGTAGACCTTCATGTAACTTGAAAAGTCCTAAAGGGAATTTAAATTCATTCAATGGGCAACTGTTTTGCCATGGCAACGAAAAATGTTTTTGACAACAACAAATGGAAATTTTCCCATTGAAAATAACATGGGATTCTGACCGATTCCTAGGAACCCCCTGTGATAAATTTGAACAAATTTCAAAATTTCGAAAATGCCAAAAATAGAAAAAATAGATAAAAATTGACAAAAAAAAAACATCAAAATTGATCAACTTTTGATCAATTTGAGGTCAAAATCCCATGTTATTTTTATTTAATATTTTGTGTTGTCCAAAACATTTTTCGTTGCCATAGCAAAACGGTTGCCCATTGAATAAATTCCCTTTAGGATTTTTCATGATACACGAAGGTCAACCAATCCCCCGAGTTTGAACAAAATCGGTGGGTTACACTTCGGGATGTCTCCTTGTAAGTAATCTTTGAATTTCAATAAGTACGGTGAAGTGGTTATTCGTCGTTCACAAATGACGTCACGCAGTTAGGGGGAAGGGAGTTGGTACAAGCCTTACTAAATATTTTGCTTAAGTCATATATTGCTTACGTCGTATATTGCTTACGTAATATATTTCTTACGTCATAAATTGCTTACGTCGTATATTGCTTACGTCATATATTGCTTACGTCGTATATTGCTTACGTCGTATATTGCTTACGTCGTATATTGCTTACGTCGTATATTGCTTACGTCGTATATTGCTTACGTCGTATATTGCTTACGTCGTATATTGCTTACGTCGTATATTGCTTACGTCGTATATTGCTTACGTCGTATATTGCTTACGTCGTATATTGCTTACGTCGTATATTGCTTACGTCGTATATTGCTTACGTCGTATATTGCTTACGTCGTATATTGCTTACGTCGTATATTGCTTACGTCGTATATTGCTTACGTCGTATATTGCTTACGTCGTATATTGCTTACGTCGTATATTGCTTACGTCGTATATTGCTTACGTCGTATATTGCTTACGTCGTATATTGCTTACGTCGTACATTGCTTACGTCGTATATTGCTTACGTCGTATATTGCTTACGTCATATATTGCTTACGTCGTATATTGCTTACGTCATAAATTGCTTACGTCGTATATTGCTTACGTCGTATATTGCTTACGTCGTATATTGCTTACGTCATAAATTGCTTACGTCGTATATTGCTTACGTCGTATATTGCTTACGTCGTATATTGCTTACGTCGTATATTGCTTACGTCATATATTGCTTACGTCGTATATTGCTTACGTCGTATATTGCTTACGTCATATATTGCTTACGTCGTATATTGCTTACGTCGTATATTGCTTACGTCGTATATTGCTTACGTCGTATATTGCTTACGTCGTATATTGCTTACGTCGTATATTGCTTACGTCGTATATTGCTTACGTCGTATATTGCTTACGTCATATATTGCTTACGTCATATATTGTTATTTTTCGAGTAGGTAACCGATTTTCGGGTGTACAATTTGCTGAAATATACAACTATTTGAAATTCAACCAATGAAATCAAGGTATTCCGTGACGTCACCGACGCGGTAACTTTGAAACTCGTCGTCAGCTGACTATGATGACTATGAAATATTGTTATTATCGAAAAAGCAGACATAAATAATTTTGACAGGCTAAACGTTATTTCTAAATTCAATACAGGAAACGTTATCCATACCTCTACTTGGAATGCTTATCCTGCCGTATCGCGTATGGTAAGATCACTCTGACGGCTTTGGCCCCGCCTACGAGGGAAAAAATCCCCTCTGCGCGCGCTCCCCTCTCGCGTTGTTGTTTGTTAAGTTAACATAGAGACGTCAAAAAAACCGTCAGCCACATCGAGACGAAAGTCTGCCGCGATAAACATTCCAAGTAGAGGTATGGATTCCTGCTGACGGTAACGAAAAATTCGATTAATCCCACTAGAGGAACGCAAATCTTTAGGCTTCATGTGAACAATTGTCGAACTATAGTGGCCCACAAAAATTGAATATAAACCCATTTTATGTGACTTATAGTAATAGCTAACACGTATGGCTACAAAATGTCAGCTTGGCTCATTTCGGAAGCTCTATATCACCTGGAGAAAGTTAAAAAACACCGTCAAGAAGAAGCTAACTCAGTCCTTCCGTCGCTAGATGGCGCTGTGTTGAACGGGGAAGATGGAGAATAAGAACGGGCCATCAACACTAATCACCTTCTCTTTCGGCCATTCTTCCAGGAAGGCCAGAAATCACGTCGTCCCTTTCTTACGACTTGCCTTACTTTGCCAGTTTTCTTCTTCCGTACAGCGACTCTTTTTCCCACCAATCTTATAATCCCCAATAATCGCATGATCACGTTTTAGTTTGAGGATTATTTTTTGCATCTTTAAACCAATTATCAAGTATATTTACGAAGATCTAACATTCGATGGGCCCGTGATGATAAAACAAATAACATTATTAAATTAATTAAAAAAATAGCCACGTTATTACTTTAATTAAACAAATAAAAACGTTATTAATTTAATTAAAATGTTTTTAATTCAATTAAACAAATAACAACAATATTAAATTAATTATAGAAACAATTAACTACATTATTAATTCCGAAAAACAAATCAGCGTTATTAATTTAATTAAAATGTTTTTAATTCAATTAAACAAATAACAGCAATATTAAATTAATTATAGAAACAATTAACTACATTATTAATTCCGAAAAACAAATCAGCGTTATTAATTTAATAAAAATGTTATTAATTTAATTAAAATGTTATTAATTTGATTAAAATGTTATTAATTTGATTAAAATTTTATTAATTTGAATAAAATTTTATTAATTTGATTAAAATGTTATTAATTTGACATAACGTTATTAATTTAATTAAACAAATATCACAACTTCATTAATTTTATTAAACAAATATCACAACTTCATTAATTTTATTAAACAAATATCACAACTTCATTAATTTTATTAAACAAATATCACAACTTCATTAATTTTATTAATCAAATATCACAACTTCATTAATTTTATTAAACAAATATCACAACTTCATTTATTTTATTAAACAAATATCACAACTTCATTAATTTTATTAAACAAATATCACAACTTCATTAATTTTATTAAACAAATATCACAACTTCATTAATTTTATTAAACAAATATCACAACTTCATTAATTTTATTAAACAAATATCACAACTTCATTAATTTTATTAACCACAACTTAATTAATTTTATTAAACGCATTAATTTAACTAAACAAACAACGTTATTAATTTAATTAACAAATAAAATCGAAATGAATACAAATAAACCAATAACTACGATTAATTCCAATAAACAAATAACGACGTTTTTTTAATTACACTAAAAACAACGTTATTAATTTAATTAAACAAATAACAACGTTATTAATTTAATTAAAGAAATAACAACGTTATTAATTTAATTAAAGAAATAATTACATTATTAATTCCAATAAACAAATATCAACGTTATTTTTATTATTAAACAAATAACCACGTTATTAATTCAATTAAACAAATATCAACAACATTATTTTAATTAAAGAAACAACTACATTATTAATTCCAATAAACAAATAACAACGTTATTAAATCAATTAAACAAATATCAACAACATTAATTTAATTACAGAAACAACTACATTATTAATTCCAATAAACAAATAACAACGTTATTAATTCAATTAAACGAATATCAACAACATTAATTTAATTAAAGAAACAACTAAATTATTAATTCCAATAAACAAATAACAACGTTATTAATTCAATTAAACGAATATCAACAACATTAATTTAATTAAAGAAACAACTACATTATTAATTCCAATAAACAAATAACAACGTTATTAATTCAATTAAACAAATATCAACAACATTAATTTAATTAAAGAAACAACTACATTATTAATTCCAATAAACAAATAACAACGTTATTAAATCAATTACACGAATATCAACAACATTAATTTAATTAAAGAAACAACTACATTATTAATTGCAATAAACAAATAACAACGTTATTAATTCAATTAAACAAATATCAACAACATTAATTTAATTAAAGAAACAACTAAATTATTAATTCCAATAAACAAATAACAACGTTATTAATTCAATTAAACGAATATCAACAACATTAATTTAATTAAAGAAACAACTACATTATTAATTCCAATAAACAAATAACAACGTTATTAATTCAATTAAACAAATATCAACAACATTAATTTAATTAAAGAAACAACTACATTATTAATTCCAATAAACAAATAACAACGTTATTAAATCAATTACACGAATATCAACAACATTAATTTAATTAAAGAAACAACTACATTATTAATTGCAATAAACAAATAACAACGTTATTAATTCAATTAAACAAATATCAACAACATTAATTTAATTAAAGAAACAACTACATTATTAATTCCAATAAACAAATAACAACGTTATTAAATCAATTAAACGAATATCAACAACA